>NW_020438950.1:206997-261167 GCF_000699045.2 Agrilus planipennis
TAAGTTCTACTTCTATCCGAAGGACAAATTTGCATTTAAATAATTTTTTGCTTTTTAGGGCCGAAGGGTTTATTTCATTTTAAATTGTTTACAGTTTCGTAATCTTTTTGAATTAATAAATTTTCAAAAACAAGCAACAATAAATATTAAAACGAATTAAAGGTAAATTCTTGCTCAGACATACGTACATTATTTTTTTTTTCATTTGTAATTTTTGCTTAATGCACTTATTTATTCCCAAAAATGAAAATAATTTAAAAATTCCTGAATGAATTTGTTAAAGTTGGATTATTAGTTGTCTAAATTACTTTTTAAATGCATTGTTTGTTGTATTTCTGATAATCGCAAGTGCAATTCGTATATACCTTTAGCAAAAGATTCCGTTTTCAGTACGGTTTTGGGGACCCGAGGGGGAGAGGCCAGTTTCATGATCTTGACTTAGCAAGCGAAAATAAGTGGGTCATTACCGAACTGCTTTCGTTTGTGAAAGTCAATGGTTTCGCACGTCAAAATCGAGATTTAACGGTACGATTTGGCGTTTTTTTGTTTTACGTTAGCAGGCACATAAATTCAAGCCTCAGTCTCAGTCGGCCACCAAAAATGCGGTTAAAGGACATTTATTAGCGTATCGCCGAACGAACGGTAACTTGAATTACAATAGGTAACCAAATTGTTCTCTATATATATATCAAAAGAATTTTTTTTGTGAAATACGCTAATATGAATGCAATGTTTTGAATAAATGCTCACCAAGAAATCGCTCGATTTTCTCAAGATTTTAAAATATGGTTAAAAACTGACTTGTCATTATTAACTATGTTTGATATTGTAAATATGCTAAAAATTTCATGTCTGTATATCAGTTAGGAGAGGTTTTAATTTTAAAAGTACTTCCTTATCGTTAGGTATACATATTTTAAAGGTCGTTTATAAAATACATACGTATGGACACTGTAGGGACTATAATAAATAAAACTTTAAATTTTCTGACTATAATATTGAATGAATAATTTTTATAATTTATGCTACTTTTTTAAATAGTTTAATGGTTAGGATAATTTGTATACACAATTGGAAATACGCAAGAAGAAGTTAAAGAATTCAGCAATAAGTGATGATCGAAGCAAAAAAATTGTGTCGATAGTTTTGAGAGTTATGAAGACTCGAGAACTTATCCTTCCATCAATGACCTTTGAATTGACCTTTACTCCAACTAATAAATTGACGTTTTAGTGAACAAAATAGTAGAAGGTACTTAAAAGAACTAAAAAATATCGAAAAAGAAAAAGTCTCTATATTTCAACCATGTGTTATCCACACACAGGAACAAAGAACACTTACTCTAAGGGCATCCTTCTAGATCCCTCTTTTCGAACAGCAGTAAAGTTTTTCTTTTTTATATTTAGTCTTAAAATCTAGTAAAGCAAATTGAAAATTTCAAATACAGAGGAATTCGTTTATTATGACTCCGCGTATATTGACCAACCGCTTAATATGAAGTAATTGCAGTGTTAAGTTTGGTTTTCATATTAAATTCTCTATAGGAAAGTTTGGATATAATGACTCCGTTAAAAATGAAATATCGTTTATTATGACTGATTCTCAAGAAACCATATCCGGCTATAGTGACCCAAATGGTTAATAATAACATTTTCGCTCATTTTTTTACTCTTCTTATGTATATTGATATTACGATTCATGGTTCTTTTCCTTTTTCTGTTAATAAATATATACAATTTGTAGTTTTTCTTTCTATTAAACTAAATAACTAACCGAAATAGAAAGTTGTTCTAAGATAATGCTTTGTATGACGCCCGCTTAGTATGACGTGTTTGTAATTTCCCTTCGATGTCATTATAAGCGGATTCTACTGTATTCCAGGTGGTAGAAAACAATTAGAAAAGAAGGACGGATCTAAATGCGTATATGCGGATGTTTAGTTCGTTGCATACATTCTAATAACATAATAACAATTTTTCTTTGATGTGTACAATTAATAAAATATGTTATAACTATGTACATGCATTAATATTATTGTACACTCTTCCAAAGCACTTTTTCTTTAAAAAAAAAAAACATACGAAAGTGGCAACCCTTCCAATTCCAACGAATATAATATGTATTTAAGTTTGACCTTTGTTTTATCCAATATTAATCAGTATTCGACCTGCGTTTCTATTATTTATAGACTTGTTTTTGCAAACAAAGTGAAGTTTTGATAAAAAAAGTCGACAACAAAATCGGCAGATCCATGCAGAATTCTTAAAAGGTTATCTACATAACAACTGCAATTTAAATTTAACCATAAAGCAATGTAAATTCAAATTTTAAAATGCAGCAAACGTGTAGGTATAACAAATAACGGCCAAATGATTAATACTTAAATACAATCTTTTCTCATAAGGTCCAGGACGACTATACAATTTTAATACCAAGAATTTATTACTGACAGTTATTTAATATCAAAAATAAAAAATGACAATGTAATACTACGCTTTCTTAATACGAAATTCCAACAAAGCCAGCACATTAAAAAAGAAAACAGAACCAACTGATAATGAAAAACTAAGCTTTCTTTAAATGAAATATCAAAAGGAGTCACCAACCATATTTAACAAAAAAACGCGCACAAAACAATTTGTAAGCAGTTCAAGTACGTAAATCGAATTATAAGTAAAATATTTAGTTAGAAAAGCATTTCAACTTTTTTTATAACTAAATTCGATAGGTGATTTATGTAAAGCGTCTATGGTGTGCTGATGAGAACTAATAAGCACGAAATCGCGATTCAAGTCTTAACTTAGCAGCAGATATGAGTAGATGTACTGTAACTGTACTGCTAAAATCAAATTGTATATATACAAACAAAATTTTCTTGATTTTGCTGTTGGTTTGTTAAACGCTAATCGAAGCGAATTTCTAAACGAATTGTTATATTTGAATATCAAACATTTCTCTTCTATATCTGACTTTTATAACATTTGTATGCTCTTATTTGAGCATGTCCACTCAAATATGACAATAAATTAAGTCTTCACCTGACCACCAATAGCCATTATTTAAATTAACATACTAAACGATGGAATGTTATTTAACAAGTAACCTTTGCCGAAATGTCAGAAGAAAATGGCAAATATAACGGGATTGTTGAAATCTTCATATGCCATTTCGTAAAATAAACGAATGACAACACACACGTCTGTAAAGCAGCGAAGATTCTGCTACGACAATAATAGTAAATCTTCGTTCTGTTATTATTTTAGAAAGTAGCGGAATATGGCATGAATAATAAGCGAACATTATTGTATAAAACATAATTCCTAAAGCTTTGATTATTTAAACGAAAATTAAAATACTGGTATTAGTATTTATAGNATCATCATAAGGTCGTCAGTCCTAAGACTGGTTGGACACGCACCTCCACTATTTCCTATCCTAAGACAATCTTCGTATTTCCCTAAAACTAGAACATCCCATATCCTTAACTAATTGGGAAAAGTAATCTAATTTAGGTCTACCTCTACTCTTCTCAAACCCTGTTTGAGCCTCTAATATGTCTCTGATTAGCCCTTCATGTCTGAGAAGAAGGTCCTACCAACCTATCTCGCCTATTTCTTATTGACTTCCATACAGTCCTCTGTTCTCCTATTCTTTCTAATATTTCTTCATTTCTAACGTTCTCTAATCCACGGTATCCCCATCATTCGTCTGTAATACCTGCCCTTGCATATTTCCGCCTCAAGATTTTATTATTTTTACAAAATCATTCACCTATATTCCATCAGCTCCAACCGATGATCCCACCATCTGCCGAAAATAATATTCTCGTTTAAACGCCAATGTTTTAGATTTAGAATGAAATTCAACTCCTTTTTTTACACAAAAAGAAAATGATACTTTTGACATTTATAGATTAATTTAAAAGCAATGTTCACCACAGTTACATCTATGCTAGCGATAAAGCCTGTTGTGTCGGTAAACATAAGTTTTCCTAGGAGTACAGAGTATTGACAAACCCTTCCAAGCAGTCTGAAATTATACTACATTATGGATATTGTCGATTAGAACCGGGCAGTCTTAGGTTTACCAGATACGTGTTGTACAAAGTTCGAAACATGGTAATAATGCATAAGGTCCAAAATTTTTTTTACTTAGTGCACTCAAAGCCACCAATAATTTTCATATGATGGAGGACCTATGGAGCAGGAACTATCTGTCATCAATAAGAAAAGAGTGGAGGTGCGTGTCCAACCAGTCTTACAACTGACGACCTTATGATGATGGAGCACCTAAATTTTAATTATAACACTAAAAACTCACTAATTTCTCATGTGAATTTTGTGATGCTGGTAGACATGCTTTCTAAGGATGCTTCATGACAACAACGAATGAAGAATTTGAACCACTCGTGCTTACCTGTTATTATTCAAGAGTGTTCTTTGACCTCTTTTCTTGCCCTTTATCTAGTACTTATTAGATTCGTTCGACAGACACGAGAGTGCATCAAGAGAGTTTGCCTTGAGTAAACGTACCTATATCAATATAAATTTCCTCATAGAGCGCTGCACTATAATACTACAATACATCTACCGTATACATATGTGGACTCTCGATCTTAATTCTGTCAGCAACGGTCTTTCCACCACTTGATCGAGGAACAAACAATCAAGAAGGCTCATACATAAGCAGTGTGTTATGTATGTTGTGGTACAAGTTCGTGTACTACTAGTAACATTATTACACACCTGAAAGCGTGGAATGTGGACAACACAAGCGCTCCTTTTTTACCGGAGCAACAAATTTTTCTTACAGTAAAATACACATACGTATACAATTCTCAACTGTCTATGTACTTGCTCTTATATTGTATATTGTATTATAGATATATGCAGTCAACTTGGTCGCATTTTTGTTCATACAGCAGTTGTTTATGTATGAATAATATGTCCGTGCAAGTAAAACTTTCGCTGTCTCTGACAACGATTTACCTTGAGATAAGACATTATTATTATTATTATGTTATTTACCCACCAGGGGCTACTTTTCTGGAAGGAGTTAAATGGAAAAATATTAAAAATTAATTTATTGTCGAATGTAACCATTCTATAATTAATAATAATTTATAGTTTAAAAGTACAGTGCAAACACGACTAACCGGATTTCAGCTATACGGATTCGTGATCCGGATTGTCAACCACGAGCAAATATCTGAGTGATCAAATTTCTATTATATTCTCACGGGGAAGTTTAAATATTTTTGAAATAACATACCTTTTTTCATCATCATCATACAGTTTTTAGTCCGAAAGCTGGTTGGACATGCCTCTGCCCTTCTGAACTTCTGTTTATGCTTCTAATATGTCACAAACTAGCCTTTCATGCTTGAGATGGTGCCCTACCAACCTATCTCGCCTAATTTATTTTCTTGACTTCCATAACGCTCTCTATTCTCATACTCTTTATACTATTTATTTAATCCAAACCTTTCTGTCTACGATATTTTTAATATCTTCCTATAACACCACATCCCAAACGCATCTAACGTTATTTTTTCCGCAACCCTTACCGTCGACGTTTCACACCCACCCAAAGCCATGCTCCAAGTATACACCTTTCATAATCACTTTCGAATTGCCATAGTAACCGATCTTGAGCAATCACAATAATGATTTCTTTTTGTTGAACCTGCGTTATTCCTTGTTTTTCAACCCTAAGTTATCTGACTCCCTAAATATCGAAAATCAGTTATATTTTTCGTTTGCTACTTTTATATTAGTTGTAACCGTTGTAATTTTCATAACATACTCATCGGTTAATACCGCTTCTATTTTATTTAAAACTAACTGTAATTCCTCCTTATTAAATACTAATACTGCTATATCATATGCGTATCTAAGCGTGTTAATCTTTTGTTCCTGATGTCTATCCCTATAGTTCTGCTGCATACAAATAATTTATTCAAATTTAAAAGTAGCTGGGGCGACGATGTAGGTACATCTTCTTAGGGACTTCCCTAAAATTTTACTCAAATTCAGCCGACTTTTATCACTTCTTTATACCTAAATATTATGTCTACTTTCTGGAGTATTTTCAACATTTTTTCCCATTTAACATTATATAAAAAAGGTTTCCTAGATCGACAAATCCTACGCATACGCTCTTTTTACTGTTGTTTTCCCAACTAATATCTAAAAGGTAATATACATTGCACATTCTCCTGTTTCATCTAAAACCAAACTGGTCACCCCGTAAAATTTCTTCTGCCCTATTTTCCATCTCTTTCTGCTCAATTCGAGTTGAGATTTCTCTCTTTTTTTAGTATGTATCATAGAACGGCATGACCTACACAGGTTTAGACCATTCGGGTGGACGCCGGTTTATTCCAGGTCCGTCTGCCTAGCTCCAAGTTTTTCTGTGGTTTCCTTGGATCACTTAGACTAATGCTGGGTCAGTAATATTCCACAGATAAATAATATTTCATTCTCTTCTGTCTTCATTTCGTTTGTCTCAATCATTCTCACCCGAACCACCACCCACTCATTCCTACGATTCCTGAAAGGAGGCTGAAGAGGGTTTTCCGCCCTACATTCCGGTGTCGTCCAAAGGGACAAGATAGTAGGGCGTCTTCCCAGATATGAAGGGCTAGTTAGATACGTATTGGAAGCAGAAACAGAGGTAGACCTGAATTAGATTAACTGTTAGTTAGAAATGTGGTTTGCTCCAATTTTCGAGAAATACGAAGATGTCTGTCGAGTTTATAGAAGCATCTCTAAAGCGAGAGTAATTCCTCCAAATAAATATTCGTATTGAAACTGAAAGCTGTTACTTTTAACTATGCGGGCAAAACTGCGGGGTCGTCGCTATGTTTGACATTTGCGTTCGGTAGCGTAGTGTTTGGTCGGTGGTTTTGGTCTGTCATAAGCTATTCACCTTAAACTATCCTAATAAATACCGGTAAAAACAGTACTTTTCTGAACAAACATCGTTCAACATACTGCAAACAATTAATTTTTATAAAGATGCCCAAGCAGTTGAATAAGATTATCATTTGTTATCCGCATAATCTGTGTATTTCTAGAGGAAATTAGTCAATACTGACTTGCTATGACTTCATTAACCTTAATGATGTATAACGGTTATTGTTTTGTATCAAGTACACACTATACATACTACATCTTCCACCCATTTCTGGCTACAACACCGTGTATATATAAAACGAAAGCAATTTTCTGTTTCTTTTGCTAATACTAAATTAATACACACCGACAACATTACATTTAGAGCAGTTTTTTTATGATGCCTTTTCCTTTCGAAAAGCAATTCTAGACAATTCAAAGAAACCAACGTTTTTGTTTGAATTACCCAATGAAAATGGTCTGAATATAATCAAAAACCTTCTTGCTTTTCATTAGATTGACCTCGTCCGGCCTTTTTCTCGCATTTATGGTACAACGACTTGCACATGGTGATGATGATGCAACACAGGTGAATTAACTATTCTAGTACCTATGCTTTATAAATCGTGCTCCTTCTGTATAACTGATAAATAAGTTACTATTTTTAAACGATTTAAATTACAACATCATTAACCCTGAAATGACAGAAATATTAAATTAAAATTATTAAAAAACACCGGACAAACACTAATGAAGCTCGCTTGAGAAATATTAACCTACGAGTGATTTAGGATGTTCGGCGAGCGAATGGGGTATCGGCTCAAATGGAACTATTAAATTAACAGATTATTCCTTGTTTGAAAACAAAAACTCCTTAATTTAAGATAAAGTAATTCTTGATATTTCTAACAAAATCAGGAAGTAATAAAGTTAAATTTTCTCAAAAATTTCCTGATTTTCCCCAAGATATTTTTATATTTCATCATTTTTAGCATTCTGCGTCTCGAATAAAATAAATTTTGCATAGGTCTCATAAGTCACATTGGTTGGGACTGTCAAATAAGCATCACCACCATCTGGTGATAAAAAACTAAATTAACATTAAGGAACAAATTTACGTAAAAATAGCGCATGCAGATATTGAAATTGTTCAATTTGATTTAACATTAAAAAAAAAAAATAAGGCAGCAGATATAGATGGGATACAGGCAGAAATAATAAAACATGCAGGCCAAGAGGTTAAACATCGTATGCTTAGGCCAGCTAGCCACATTTATGAGACGGGGAAAGTCCCGGAGCCATACTAAAAAAGATAGGTGCGGATAGATGTGACATATTCAGAACAATTAGCCTAACTTCCCATGTGTCAGAAATCTTAACTAGAATCATACAGAGAAGGATGCAAAAAATGCACAAGGGAAAGACCAATTTAAGTGTAGAAGAAACGCAGGAGGCCATTTTAGCTTTATGGGTAATAATGGATAAAAAAACGATAGAAAACGGAAAGTTTAGTATGTCTAGATTTGCAGGTGATACGGCAGAAGTTTAGCTTCTAGCAAAGAGTGTGGTATGAAAATATATAAATGTTAGTATGCAAGGGAAGAACAAGTAAGGAAAGAGTGAATATAAAGATAGAAAATAAAAAATTAAAAGAAGTCGTTGATTTTCGGCATATAGAAAGTCAAATAATTCGAGATAAAAAGAGCAAACAAAAAAAAATACTTTTATGTTCGCGAACGGTTAACTAAGAAATTTGAAAAAGATTGTTAAAGGAGTGTGTCTGTCATGTCATGAAGACGAATGAAATCCCAGTCTGAAGGTCTACATAAAATTTAGAAATTTCCTAATTACGTGCATATATGTATCCAAGTAACGGAAAAACAGAGAACGAATCTTTCTTCGAAAAAACGAAAAAATAAAACAAAAAAAAAACCGAAACAATTATGAAATTAAGAAAAGTATGATGCAAACAGTTTGTGGTTTACCAATAATGTCAAGATCTTCCACGTTATGCGACAGAATATTGTTAAACATTAGCAACTAATAGCCTTTAAAATTGTTGCGGCATACAAACCGATGCATACATGAAAAGGTGCAATTTACAAAGCGAATAATTCGAAAACAAATGAGCTAACCGGCTAGAAATTCCTGGGACAGCAGCTTTTGCACTTTCCCTCTTGTTCAGGATGCCTACCGAAGCCAAGCCTAAAGACGGTAAAAGTCAAAACCTTGAAATAAAGTTCACATCCATTAAAACTTGTTCTGTTAAACACATACATAACTACATACGTATATAATATACGACATATTCACGTATTTTTGCGAATGTGTGCGCGATATATAAAAAATATACGTCATCGGAGAATACGAAGATTTTTGCCCTCAAGCGTCAAGATTCACGATAAAATTACCATTCGTCAAGCTCGATTTCCGAATCTAACTTTCAAATACGCGAAATTGATTTGAGGACTTCCGTACAACCAAACGCATACCAAGAAAAAAATAGATAAATGTAAAAGATAAGAAGAATCTGTAACATAAAATTAGCTACACACATTGCAATGTGCGTACGTTATAAAGAAACAGTGTACATACGATATAAGTTTCAAGCGGTTTAAAAATTAACGAAAAACAGTTTTAAAATCATTGCAGAGAAATAACTAGAAAAGCAACAATCGACGAACCTTTGCCAAATCCTTAAGGTGGTTGATAATAAATGATAATCAACAATAAAGACTTCAACATTTTTAATTCATTTTTGGGAACTTTTGAAATGGATGAGGTTTTAGAATTCCCTATTTAGAACATCCTAAGGATGTCATTCGTTGTTGGAAAGAAATTGCAATTTTCCTCGCCTACAAAGGTTGATATGCAGATATTTTTCATTAAAGGATTCAGGTGTTTACAGAGGTTATTTATCATACACTAGTGACCCGCCCCAGCTTCGCACGGGTGCAATGCTAATACTAAATATATTTTTGTTTTGTTTAGATTATTATTGAAAAGGGGAAATCTTCAAAAGATACCCCCTGAACATACTAAATATACTACAGAATGTCTTTATATACTACATTCAGTTTTTTTGTCATTAGACAATACAAACCGGCCTCCCGGCCGGTACCGCCGCAACCACTATGTCCCTGCATTTTAAATCTGTAATATCTTCGAAAATATTCATTTAAATTACATGCTGTAAAGGGCCATATTGATCTATATTAAATGCACAATGTATTTAAGGTACTTAATTGGATACAAATTAATGCTGTATTGCTTACAATCGCTTCGTAAATTATAAGTCATTATTTCTCATAAAAAGTAAAGGATAAAAATGGTTATTGTGGGTTATCCCTAAGAGATAGACATATATCATCCCGGACTTTTTTGTAGAGCCTTTTAAGATGTACAATATTGTAGTACATTATTTTGATCTATCTCGTAGGATTCAGCCAGCGTTTGCAATGTAAGCGCAAAAAATGTGTTTATTTACGACATCACATTAGAAATCTCTAAAATTATCAGTGTTTCCCTGCTATATTATGCATGTATTATACATATAAACCTTCCTCTCGAATAATTCCATCTTTTAAAAAAAACAGCATCAAAATCCGTTGCGTAGTTTTAAAGATTTAAGCATACATAGGGACAGACAGCGGGAAAGCGACTTTGTTTTATACTATGTAGTGATGAATTAATAGCATACCGAAGAAATGTCCAAATCAAACATGGCATTGATATAGATAGGAATTTCAGTGACTAAAGTCCAAAAACCCCAGTTTTGTGCCATATGGGTCAACAAGAGCGACCACAACGGTAACGATTTTAAGAAAGACAACCATGGTGTGCGAACATCCTACAAAAAAAAAGAAGCACAACATACAATTAGAAACATTTTTGGCATTAATTAGTGACAAAATTTCTTTGATTAGACATTTAGTATTGCTCTGTTTAGCAATGCCCTTGCTACAGATTTATGATTCTCTACCTTTGGTTCTTCTTTCTTTGAGAGGGAAGCCTCGATATAATCTCTTTCTTCGGGCCTTATCAGTTTGTGCTCTGATGGACTGTTGGCGCCTAGGAACAACCAAACTCCAACCCAAACCAATCCTAAACTGCCAAAAAAGTAAAAGGCAGAAGGCCACCCTAAGGGACTATTACAAAACCATCCCGTTATAGGCATGGATATGACTGTGCCAAAGGTAAAACCTGTGGGGAACATATTAATTAGATCAATTCATCTAGACGCATAAAAGGGGTGGTATAGTTAGCAATTCACGAAATCGGTATGGTTGATGATTAACATTAACAACGGGTTTGATCATAAAAGTAAAACACTTAGCAAGACTATGTCATGCTAGCAGATCACATATTCAATCCCCTCATCAGCAGATGCGAAATAGATTGTTCTTTGACCCCGAGACCAACTGAAACGATAATGTGATCGGCTGGCATAATATCAAGCTAACAGATCACTCAATTACTAGGAATCTATAGGATCTAGAAAATTAAAGCTTTTACTACAAAATATAATGCGAAATAGATCACTTATTGAATCTGAGATCGGTTAAAACGAAAATGTGATCGGCTGGCATAATATCAAGCTAACAGATCACTCAATTACTAGGAATCTATAAGCTCTAGAAAATAAAAGCTTTTACTACAAAATATAATGCGAAATAGATCACTTATTGAATCTGAGATCGGTTAAAACGAAAATGTGATCGGCTGGCATAATATCAAGCTAACAGATCACTCAATTACTAGGAATCTATAAGCTCTAGAAAATAAAAGCTTTTACTACAAAATATAATGCGAAATAGATCACTTATTGAATCTGAGATCGGTTAAAACGAAAATGTGATCGGCTGGCATAATATCAAGCTAACAGATCACTCAATTACTAGGAATCTATAAGCTCTAGAAAATAAAAGCTTTTACTACAAAATATAATGCGAAATAGATCACTTATTGAATCTGAGATCGGTTAAAACGAAAATGTGATCGGCTGGCATAATATCAAGCTAACAGATCACTCAATTACTAGGAATCTATAAGCTCTAGAAAATAAAAGCTTTTACTACAAAATATAATGCGAAATAGATCACTTATTGAATCTGAGATCGGTTAAAACGAAAATGTGATCGGCTGGCATAATATCAAGCTAACAGATCACTCAATTACTAGGAATCTATAAGCTCTAGAAAATAAAAGCTTTTACTACAAAATATAATGCGAAATAGATCACTTATTGAATCTGAGATCGGTTAAAACGAAAATGTGATCGGCTGGCATAATATCAAGCTAACAGATCACTCAATTACTAGGAATCTATAAGCTCTAGAAAATAAAAGCTTTTACTACAAAATATAATGCGAAATAGATCACTTATTGAATCTGAGATCGGTTAAAACGAAAATGTGATCGGCTGGCATAATATCAAGCTAACAGATCACTCAATTACTAGGAATCTATAAGCTCTAGAAAATAAAAGCTTTTACTACAAAATATAATGCGAAATAGATCACTTATTGAATCTGAGATCGGTTAAAACGAAAATGTGATCGGCTGGCATAATATCAAGCTAACAGATCACTCAATTACTAGGAATCTATAAGCTCTAGAAAATAAAAGCTTTTACTACAAAATATAATGCGAAATAGATCACTTATTGAATCTGAGATCGGTTAAAACGAAAATGTGATCGGCTGGCATAATATCAAGCTAACAGATCACTCAATTACTAGGAATCTATAAGCTCTAGAAAATAAAAGCTTTTACTACAAAATATAATGCGAAATAGATCACTTATTGAATCTGAGATCGGTTAAAACGAAAATGTGATCGGCTGGCATAATATCAAGCTAACAGATCACTCAATTACTAGGAATCTATAAGCTCTAGAAAATAAAAGCTTTTACTACAAAATATAATGCGAAATAGATCACTTATTGAATCTGAGATCGGTTAAAACGAAAATGTGATCGGCTGGCATAATATCAAGCTAACAGATCACTCAATTACTAGGAATCTATAAGCTCTAGAAAATAAAAGCTTTTACTACAAAATATAATGCGAAATAGATCACTTATTGAATCTGAGATCGGTTAAAACGAAAATGTGATCGGCTGGCATAATATCAAGCTAACAGATCACTCAATTACTAGGAATCTATAAGCTCTAGAAAATAAAAGCTTTTACTACAAAATATAATGCGAAATAGATCACTTATTGAATCTGAGATCGGTTAAAACGAAAATGTGATCGGCTGGCATAATATCAAGCTAACAGATCACTCAATTACTAGGAATCTATAAGCTCTAGAAAATAAAAGCTTTTACTACAAAATATAATGCGAAATAGATCACTTATTGAATCTGAGATCGGTTAAAACGAAAATGTGATCGGCTGGCATAATATCAAGCTAACAGATCACTCAATTACTAGGAATCTATAAGCTCTAGAAAATAAAAGCTTTTACTACAAAATATAATGCGAAATAGATCACTTATTGAATCTGAGATCGGTTAAAACGAAAATGTGATCGGCTGGCATAATATCAAGCTAACAGATCACTCAATTACTAGGAATCTATAAGCTCTAGAAAATAAAAGCTTTTACTACAAAATATAATGCGAAATAGATCACTTATTGAATCTGAGATCGGTTAAAACGAAAATGTGATCGGCTGGCATAATATCAAGCTAACAGATCACTCAATTACTAGGAATCTATAAGCTCTAGAAAATAAAAGCTTTTACTACAAAATATAATGCGAAATAGATCACTTATTGAATCTGAGATCGGTTAAAACGAAAATGTGATCGGCTGGCATAATATCAAGCTAACAGATCACTCAATTACTAGGAATCTATAAGCTCTAGAAAATAAAAGCTTTTACTACAAAATATAATGCGAAATAGATCACTTATTGAATCTGAGATCGGTTAAAACGAAAATGTGATCGGCTGGCATAATATCAAGCTAACAGATCACTCAATTACTAGGAATCTATAAGCTCTAGAAAATAAAAGCTTTTACTACAAAATATAATGCGAAATAGATCACTTATTGAATCTGAGATCGGTTAAAACGAAAATGTGATCGGCTGGCATAATATCAAGCTAACAGATCACTCAATTACTAGGAATCTATAAGCTCTAGAAAATAAAAGCTTTTACTACAAAATATAATGCGAAATAGATCACTTATTGAATCTGAGATCGGTTAAAACGAAAATGTGATCGGNCGATACGTTCGTTGGTAATTATAATGTAGCATTGCGCGCCTATTTATTTTAGTTTAAACTACAACTAATTAAATAAAAAAAACTTACCCAAATGCTCTTTTAATTATGCTTCGTTTAGTTGCCTTTGCAGTTCATTAAGGCTGGAAAAAGGGAAAATCAACAATGAGAAAAAATATATCCAAAATATAGGCAGATACCTAATTATAAATAAAACAATATTATTCTGTCTATAACAACTAATTATCACACAACTATTTTCTATTTCATTTTCTTTTTTCAGTTTGTTAGTACTACCTATGATATGGACCGAGTCATGGGGAACTCCCGTCCAGGATTCGTCGGACAACACAGCGGCTTTTGTACAAGTATCAGAAATCGCAGGCGCTCGGCCGTTGTCGCGTAAAGAGAAAAAATCAACGATTAGTCAAGAAAAATCTTTCGAGACGTCCCATAAATTACCCTCCACCCTTACCTACCTCATAAATGAAGAGCAGAGGCGAAGAAAAAGAGCAGCTAAAGCTGCAGACTCACCCGCACCTGCTCCTGCTGGTTCTATCAGGCTGGATGTCAAAAAACTTATCGAAAGGTATTTACAATTAGTAAACCAAGTACAGTAGAATCGCTTTAAGTCGAACCTCGATAAGTCGAAAACCTTCAAAACTCGAAAAAATGTTTTGTTCCCTTCCCTTAAAGCCCCAAAACCTCCATTACTCGAAATCTCAACCCTCCCTTAGTCGAAATAATCAGTGAGTCCCTGCAACCCATTTTGGTACATATTTTCCCTCTATAACTCGAAAAATTAAATTGGATTTCTGTATCTCGAACAGTCAAAATCCTCCATAAGTCGAAAACTCTTATCACTCGAATTTCTTGGCGTTTCCCTTGATTTTCGAGTTATAGAGGTTCCACTGTATTAGAAATATAAAAAAAGTATTTGACGCATGATACGGCCTTTAAAAATAGTTGCAGTTATGGATAAAGTACGAAACAGCTAGTTTTGCCTGTTTACTTGTACGGGTTAGTCTTCGAAACATCCGGGACTTTACAGACAGAAGAAGAGGTTGTCAGGAGTAGTGTTATATACTTTTTTTAAATTGATTATTAGGTATAACAATTAATCATAATATAATATTTCACGCGGGTAAAGTCGCTGGAAAAAGCTAGTCTTAAATAATTATTCAAAATGTGCTTTCTGTTAAGATTAACGAAAGAACAATGTTTTGTTTCAATTTTCTTGAATTAAAAATCTTAAATCATATAAAAGAAGAACAATATAAATCATATTCCGCTTGTAAACGTAAATGTCATTTATTATAATTATTTCGGAATCTTTTTAGTCGCGTTGATGGTTCANTTTTTTTTTTAGAATACTTAAAAATCGGTACCAGTGTACTGGATAAATTTAATAAGTGTTTTGGCGAGAATAATTTTTTTTTATTTTAAGAAACAATCGCATTTTGAAGCGTTGACAGTAAAATTTTAACATGAAACGGAAGCTGCGTGCGCATAGCTTACGAAAATTCGATGGTATGAAGTATTTGCTGATTTACGAGAATTTGCACCCCGGCCAGTGGGGACAGCACTACACGATTACATAACAAATACATAATTATTATTATGTATCAACTGTAAGCCAACATAGAGTTGTATTTCAAAATATTTCGGCTTCTAATCAGTCACGTACTTAACTGTACGAAAAGGTTACGGTAGAAATATTTCATTATTAACGCAACCTGAGGTCTGAAGTTTTTTTAATACAACTGCAGAGTTGTTGATAAATTAACTTAGAGGTAATAAGTGTGTACACACTTGTAAGTAACTGAATTGCCACGTGCTTCGACAAAATATCACCTCACAAAGAAAGAAAAACCAGCTAGCTACTGCATTATGCAAGAGCGAGCTTTCTTTGGTTTATCGAAGTCCACTAACTCGTATGGGCATTTAGGCTTACAGAATTTCTAGTCACATTACATCAAATTCTCGAAGAGAAACCGTTTCGGGAGCAAACGCCATCCACATTTTAATCGCGACGACATGTTATATGAATTTTAATTAAGTACCTAGTCATTTATAACTACAACGAAATTTCGCAAAGAAACATACTATAATACCTATACGTATGTATAATTAAATATCTTATCGTTTGTTTGGAGTTTGTACAGCATCATCACTTTTCAGTTAAAAATTGTGACAAAAAAAACAGAAAAGACTTTATCGATTTAAATGTTTTAGAATAAGGGTTTGTAGTTCAGTTCATCCGACTTTATTAAGCGATATAAAACATATATTGCAACCCTAATTTGCAGAAACAGAATAGCCGAAAGTACATTCTGGAATTAGCTGACTATTAAAACGTCTAATTAAAACATCGAATTGTATCATATACCTACTTCTAATATTGAAAATGAATCTTTATTTTTTAAACCTATTTTAATTTTGGAATTCGTTTATTGTGATTGATCATATATTGACCAACCGCTTAATATGAAGTAATTGCAGTGTTAAGTTTGGTTTTCATATTAAATTCTCTATAGGAAAGTTTGGATATAATGACTCCGTTAAAAATGAAATATCGTTTATTATGACTGATTCTCAAGAAACCATATCCGGCTATAGTGACCCAAATGGTTAATAATAACATTTTCGCTCATTTTTCTGACCCTTCTTATGTATATTGATATTACAATTCATCGTTCTGCTTTTTCTGTTAATAAATATATACAATTTGTAGTTTTTCTCTCTATTAAACTAAATANTAGTCAAGAAAAATCTTTCGAGACGTCCCATAAATTACCCTCCACCCTTACCTACCTCATAAATGAAGAGCAGAGGCGAAGAAAAAGAGCAGCTAAAGCTGCAGACTCACCCGCACCTGCTCCTGCTGGTTCTATCAGGCTGGATGTCAAAAAACTTATCGAAAGGTATTTACAATTAGTAAACCAAGTACAGTAGAATCGCTTTAAGTCGAACCTCGATAAGTCGAAAACCTTCAAAACTCGAAAAAATGTTTTGTTCCCTTCCCTTAAAGCCCCAAAACCTCCATTACTCGAAATCTCAACCCTCCCTTAGTCGAAATAATCAGTGAGTCCCTGCAACCCATTTTGGTACATATTTTCCCTCTATAACTCGAAAAATTAAATTGGATTTCTGTATCTCGAACAGTCAAAATCCTCCATAAGTCGAAAACTCTTATCACTCGAATTTCTTGGCGTTTCCCTTGATTTTCGAGTTATAGAGGTTCCACTGTATTAGAAATATAAAAAAAGTATTTGACGCATGATACGGCCTTTAAAAATAGTTGCAGTTATGGATAAAGTACGAAACAGCTAGTTTTGCCTGTTTACTTGTACGGGTTAGTCTTCGAAACATCCGGGACTTTACAGACAGAAGAAGAGGTTGTCAGGAGTAGTGTTATATACTTTTTTTAAATTGATTATTAGGTATAACAATTAATCATAATATAATATTTCACGCGGGTAAAGTCGCTGGAAAAAGCTAGTCTTAAATAATTATTCAAAATGTGCTTTCTGTTAAGATTAACGAAAGAACAATGTTTTGTTTCAATTTTCTTGAATTAAAAATCTTAAATCATATAAAAGAAGAACAATATAAATCATATTCCGCTTGTAAACGTAAATGTCATTTATTATAATTATTTCGGAATCTTTTTAGTCGCGTTGATGGTTCAATGAAAGTTACTCAATTTCGTTTTATGAAAATTTTCTCACAATACACGATTCGCAACAGAAAAAAATATTACGACTAAGCAGTAACCACTATGAAATTTAGCAGATTTACGTTATTTCCTTTTTCGGTAATTATTCAATAGATTACTACTATAAAATTATTTAATTCCCAGAACAGAGTCAATACAGCGGTAAAATAACTAACCGCTAAAAACAGTGGCATAATTAGCAACAGGTATGACGGACGGCTTGTTTGCATAAATTACCAATTTTTTCGATTTCCAATAAAATATTTTGATATCTACAAATTTATCGGACATAAACAGTAAAAAATATATAAATACACATAAAACATCCATAACTCTTTTAAAGAATTCTGCAGCAATTTAAGCCTATACATAGATACTTGTTTTCCAGATGAAGCCATTTTTTCTTCCAAAAAATTAAAATTTCAGTTTAACTGGGCACCTAAATGAAGTTGTATAGTAAGTTAGATTTCAGTACAAAAGAAAATCTGTAGACCCAATAGTTCTCGTTTAATTTCAAAAAAGAGAAAAACCAGAAAGCTGTATTTTTGAAAAATTTGTCGATAAATAGTCCCCAATAAGATACAAAAGAAAAAAAAATTGTCGGTACTTTTAAAAAATACTGCGTCTCTTGTTAACTTGATAAGCGAAAAACATCTAAAGCGATTGTTAAAAAATAATTTTTTATCATGGCATTTCATGAAATTGTGACAAATAAAGTCTTATCCTCTCTAACGTTTTGCTATAAATTCCCAAAAAGTCACTTCTTTTGCGAATAGATAGGTAAATTTCATTGTAGAAACCTCTCAAAGTACACAATTAATCTGTCCGGAATTTTCCTATTTTCCCGACATAATTGTGGACTGTGGGAATTTTCCGCATTGAAATTTCCCAACATATTCGCAAAAGAAGTGACTTTTTGGGAATTTGCAGCAAAACAGCAAGACTTTATTGGTCGCAATTTTGTGTAATGCCATTGTATTATGGCAAATTAACAGTAAATTCCTATCTGGCTAATTCAATTGTCAAAAATTACTTTTTAATAACAATCGCCTTAAGTCTTTCGCTAACTTTATATCAAGTTATTAAAACATACAATATTTTTTAAAAAAAAGAAACAACAATTTTTTTTTTCACAACTAATAGAGACTAATTAGAGACAAATTATCATTCGAAATATTTTCCTCTTAATTCGCTCAAATAGATCTTTAAATTAATATTACACAAAAAATGTCAATCAAATTCAAACTTGGCGGGTATTTTTATCAATTACTATACATTATATAAAACATACTAAGAAGGATGCTCTTCTGACATTCACATTTTAGAGAGGCATCACCGCTGGAAGAAGGACTACAAATCATTCAGTTATTTTCTTAGAAACTCATAACGCTAGTGAATGTAAACTACATTAATAAGTATATTATGCGCATTCCTGACTTAATCGATAGGTTCCTTTCCTTTTCTTTATAATACCTACTGTTATCGTTTAAAAAAGCAATTACATAAGGAAACTACTTACTATTACGCCAGTTGAATAATACATAAAAAAAACAGCTAAAATCTCAAAGAGTTATGTTTTGATATGTTGTTATGATCAAACTAACGCGGACCGAAATTTTAAATTTTTTTAAATCGACTTTTTAATTAAGGTGATAGGTTAAAAGCTGTCCTTTTATATGTTGATATGACATTGACATTAGAGATTAGTGATTTTTCAGGGCACGGGATAACTGAGTACCCGGTATTAGTTGTACCAGGTATTCGTTTCTTATTTGGAATAATTAATATGAGGTTTCATGTCTAACGCATCGTTGATATCTCCGTTGTAATTTTATAATATCTGGATTTTATCGAAAAGATGCGGCTATATAAACTATTAAATGGTTTAGTATCATCATTAAGCTTTTGACTGTCAATAATTGTATATATTCCTATCCATTTATAACTAAAAAATATCTAAATCAGAAATTACAAAATCAAAATTTCGTGTATTGTTAAAAAAAGAGCATCGGAAAAATATCATTAGAGTGTAATGTTTTAATTGTTTATAACGTTTATCACTTTATTTAGTAAGTTTCAAAATTGACTTATTATCGAATTATGTATTATGGCACGAACGTCATCAGTTTTGTTGTAGTTTTAAACCATGAAATTATTACAGTAAGAGATTAAATATGAATTAAAATAGTTTAATACATTTGCAAGTTATACAGTAAAACTACTGGCTTATTTTGAAAACACGCTCGTTTCTTTATTCGGAATAATTAGTATGAGGTTTCGCGTCTAACCCATCGTTGATCTCTCCGTTGTACTTTTGAAATGTTTGAGTTTTATCAATAAGATACGGCTATGTAAGCTATTATATAAGAATAATTTAGTATCATCATTAAATCAATAATTTTTTGTTATTTTTAGTCATTTAAAACTAAAAAGACACTCAAATAAGAAGTTATAAAATTAAAATCTCGTGTATTGTAATAAAAAATATGAACGTTTAAGAACATTTGAAATACAAACAATATATTTATGGAATATAATGCTTTTATTGTTTTACGTTTATCACTTTACTTTGTGCCCATCAAAATTGGCTTATTATGGAGTACGTCATCGGTTTTGTTCTGTTTTAAGCCATGCAGTTTTTAGACACGCACCTCCACTCTTTCCTATCCTGAGCTAAGTTTCGCATTTCCATAAAATTAGAACATCCCACATCTTTAACTATTTGCGAACAGTAATCTAACCCAGGTCTACATCTACTCCTTAACTCCTGTTTCTGCCTCTAATATGTCTCTGACTAGCCCTTCATGTCTAAGGTGTCCTACTAATCTTAAATTTCTTTTTGACTTCCATAGAGTCCTCTGTTCTCCTATTCTTTCTAATACCTCTTCATTTCTAACCTTCTCTATCCACGGTATCGTCATTATTCGCCTATAACACTACATTTCGAACGTTTCTAACCTTTTCTTTTCTGTCGCGCCCACTGTCCATGTTTCGCACCCGTTCAGCGCCGTTCTCCAAACATACACCTTTAACAACCTTTTTCGAATTTCTAAAGTAACCATTCGCGAGCATAGAAGTGAAAAAGTTAATTATCGATAAATATCTATAACAATTAAATAACTGATATAAATTAACAATTACCTTCGTCAAAGATATACCTAATAAATAAACAAAGCCGTTTGTTAAGGATTATTGAAAGTGGTAAGGACAGATATTACAAAGCACGTAGAAGTCAGGAAGCAAGGCCGTTAGCAGCATTACAATTCTAATCATTCGTTCTTACTATTTAACAAGCTTATGTAATTACTGTTGCAGGAAATATATGTCTGCATTTATAAATAAGCATGAATCGATTGTAACTGTAAAATGTCGAGTTAATCGGGCAGCTATTTATTGTAATTCTATTTAAATTCGGTTACGACTTTGGTCACAACATTCTTACACTATACAGTGTAAATATACGGATAAATGTCTTTAAGTCATTAATTCTATTGCTAAAATATGGAAATAACGGAATAAAGATGAGAGGCCCCAAACAAAAACTAAAAAGTTTGACGGTAAAACAGACTCAAAATTTCTCTAACTTGAGCATAATTAGTTGCATTTAGGATCTACGAGTTTGATTGTATTTTAAAAAATTTAAACAAATTTCTATTCCGTTCAATTCGTTTACCACGAAAAGATTACAAAAACGTTTCCGTTGAGCCGTGACCATCAGCGATTCCGTTCTCATTCATTTAGTAATTGTTAGTATTAATTAAACAAATTGCTGCTGTTAAACTCACTCTCTTTGTTTTATTTTGTAATAGAATTAAATTACATTAAGAGATCATGTAACTTTTTTATAAGTATCGAGAAAAGTTTCTAAAAACACTGACAATCAATCTTAGTTCTTTGTATTGAGTTTACATAATTGTCAAACACTTTTTTTAGATACCAGGCCCAATTGAAGACCAGTACGACAGAAAAACCTAAGACTAAAAAATCGCCTGCAACGTCAGCGTCATCTAACAACAAGCGAATAAAAAAAGACGTCGAGCCTACTGACTCAAGTATAGTTTTGACCACGGGGAAACCCGCAGCTGCAAGAAGCCTCGACCTTGAAAACGTTCCCCTTCAAGCAAGCGGAAGTGGTAAACAAAAGTAAGTTAGCACAAAGATTTTGTTGAAAATTAAATTTTAATTTCAATGCTACATCAAGTGAGTAACCAACCCCCAACGTTAATTTTTAATTTAATCATATTCCAGTTCACGAATCCAAATCAAAAAGGGACCTAATGGACAAGAATACGAATATGAATACGTGTACTATTACTACGACGACGAAGAAGACGCTGGTAAAACCGAAAAGAAGGAAAAGAAGGACAAGTTCACAAACGCCCACGATGGACCCCAACCGAATCAAATTCCTACAACTAAAGAAACCAAACTTGAAAAAAGCAAGTACAAAGAAGCCGCAAACGAAGTGATACCTCAAACCACGAGAGCGGGTATGAAACTTCATCAAAATTCAATGTACTTTTGCATAACGTCATTATCAGGAGCGTACTTAGGACGTTAAGATGCTATTTGTGCAAGTACATGTGCGTCTCATGTCACATGTACCGTTTTACATATCCAGTCGCGCATCTATTACAAAGAACAGTCTTTGTCGACTTATAGTTCTTCGGCTTATAAAATTTTGACCGTCGGCTTAAGTACGGACCTTCTATATGCGAGCACCGTTCGCTGCTTACAAATAAGTACCCCGCTAATACGAACAACTAACGTAGACATACAAAGACTTTGCAAGTGCAGTAGTAGACTGGTCAACCCGCCACGACCTCTTCCATATTCGTGGACGGGTCAATACTTATGACATAAACACAATTTCTGAATAACTTTACAGCACCTGACCATGCATTTTTAATTTTCTATTTGATAACATTTTTGATTATTTTCAGGTTCCAGAGGAAAAAATATTAGACAATTAGAGGCAGAAGGGTCGGTTGATGAGGAAAGATTACCAGCCAATCCTCGCTTTCCACCCCGAGGCAATCGTAACCTTGAAGAAGACGCTTCAAGTATCGAAGAAAACGAAGCTAAACCATCAACTCCCAGGGGTAGGGGACGATCAACTACCACAACAGAATCCCCAGTAGAGAGCGATAACATCTCTGAAGAAAGTCAGGTATTTAATTTCAAATCAAAAGATACTTTTCCAACTACGGTGACTTGTAAATAACTAAACGGAGTTACAGAAATCTGTCTAACGGGACCGGAATGGCAATTTTAATATTTTTGAAAGATAAAAAAACGTGAGTCTAATAGATGCCATAACAATTAGATACCTTTAAAACAATAGTACATACAATTAAAAAAAAGTAGAATTTCATACAACTGAAACCTTGGTTGGGGTCTTACAGTATACAGCAGAAAAACCTCTTTTTTCAAAATTAAACCCTATGCGATTTTTATGAATATTTTTACCCAAAAAATTCATCAATGTTATGTCTAACGAAGGATCATTCGACATTAAAAAAAAGCATAAATCGAAAGAACGGAGCAAATGAGAACCCCAAGTTACTATTGCCGTAATTATATCAACCAAACTTGTGGTACTTACAATTACAAGTTTTTCATATTAACCAGAATGTATGTAAAGCAAACTGCGAATCGTGAATCTACGTATGCCATTTTTATTCTAAACCTACTCACTCAATGAGTTCTACACGGAGAAAATGAAAAATAAAAATTTACCTTAATATTAAAGCGATATTTACAACTTACCCCACTTAGCCCACTAGAAAATAATAAAAATTACAATTTGGACCCGAATTTGTAAACCTAAAATCCCAGCAGAAATAAATTTACTAGGTATTTTAGTTGATATTACAAATTTAATTGTAATAATTAAGAAACTTGAAGTAATTTTTAAAGAAACATATTAAAATTGAGATAATTGCAAGTTGCCTAATAAGTTCTACTATTTCTACGACAAATTCAGTCATTTGCAATCGAAAATTGGAATTTTCGCGTTGGCATAAAAATTTAGTTTTATTCGAGTAGGTTTAAAATGAATTTAAAAATTTCGACTTAGGAGAGCAAGAATAATAGTTTATCATTTTATATGCCGAGTTAATATACGAATTTCATAAGGATTAGCTCATAAAAAACGATAACATATTGTCACAGACTTATTATTATTATTAGGGAACTAGGGATAGGACACGGGCAAATGTACGTGGTCCGTCTTTAGAACTAGTGGACAGCGCCAGTTTTAATACTCATACGGGTACAGCAGGAGCGGAACTTCCTGGTTCGGGTCCCTCTTTCCCTTCAGAACTTCCGTCCGGTCCTGTTAGATTTTTAGGGGCTACCCCAAATGAAAAAAGCGACAAAGAGGTAAGTAATGAGCTTATTATTTTTTGCATTGCGATACTCTGGCTTATTTTATATATTAACAATCGCTAACACAAGTTAATTTTTGTTCGTTGTCGCTAAAAATAACATTCGCATGATGATGCATTATTTAACCGACACTTACTTTAAACACACCTACAGAACAAACTAAACAAACATAAAGTTCATTTCATAATGATTATTAAGTTGTATAGAAAATTATTTTCATCTATCGCCTATGGACAAAGCTGTCCTTTTTTATGCATTGCTACCAGCTGAAAATTCTTCGTATTTGTAAAATGCTCAAGGTGGTGTAGGTATAAATGCCAAACGAAGTAGCACGTAGATAGAGAAGCACAAGGGGCACGTAGAAGGAAAGGTCATCAGTTATCATTATTGGTAGATTTTTAAAACATCTGTATTGGTTTTGACATAGAAAGTATTGGACATATCAAACTGATTCATAAAATCCTTTACGGAGACGGTCACTCAATTAGTACGTACGTTTTTTTTCTGGGAAAAACTCAGAAAATAAGAGGAAATTGTAAATGTGGAGGTCATCAAGGCTTACTTGACTTTTTAGTTTTTCGAATGTTTATCACGCTAGTAGCTTACACAATCAACCCCATTGTAATAAATTTGTAATGAAAGAATTGATTCTGTAAAACCTATTGATTTCGGGAAATCCTGTAATCTGCTGTAAGCTTGACATTATGCTAGCAGATCCTATATCCCTTTAAGCCGATCTCTGATTGACATCATATTTTGTAGCTAATTTGAAGTGAATTTATTGTGAAGGAATTAATTTTTTTGAACTTCCGGTAAATCAGATGATCTAATGTTAGCTACTGATTTCATATTCGTTTCAGTCGATTATACTGATATCATAATTGTTGAATAATTGTGAGTTTGTGTGTAATGTAATATCTTACCAGCAGATCGTCTGATTTCTCGAGATTCATATTAAGCTCTACAAGATTAAGCCTTTCGCAACAAATTTACTACAAATACTTGTATGTTTGAAAGCGAGGGTTGAGCAGGAGATCTCCTGGAATGATACACAAATCGACAAAAAAGTTGCTTCTTTGATATACGACGTACTGAGTTCGTCAATGAAAATTAACCTGTTGCTTGATGATAGGAAATTACCTCTCATATTTGCGAAGGATTTTATGAATCAGTGCTGAGTTGAAAATTTCAAAAATGAGGTATTCAAATGAAAACATAGGGGTTTGGTGAGTAGATTATATCAAGCAAGTAATTGTGGAGCCTTCGGATGATGAACTTGTATAGTATATCATAAATAGATCGAGTCGGGCTTTAAATTAGCACGCTTTCTAGTATGTAGAAGGAAAAGTATGCTAGCACAAAAATGGGTAAAAGTTCGAAATTTGTAAATCTACTGTAGTAGCTAAATAGTGTGCGAAATCAATTGTTTTCTAGTCACAAATAGAGGTCGAAGGTCAAGAAGAAACATCGGAAACGACAAGCGGAAAATACGAGTCTCAAACAAATGAAAGCAATACTGAGACGGAAACAGTAAGTGACGATACCACAACTTTGGTGATGGACAAGGTTGCTTTAGACCTATACGCTATATTGCAAGGAACGCAGAAATTATCAGGAGAAGCGGTTAGTAGTAGGTCTAAATACGGAAAAAAAAGAAAAATACAAACAAAACAACAAAAAATTACTCGATAAAGACATTAACATCAAAATAACCTTAAAGTGTTAACTTGACGCTTTTCACAACTTTGGTACTGGTGTGGACAATTTATTTTTTGAATAATAATTTTCATTAAAAACAACTCCCTAAAAAAAATAGTCATTTAAATGAGTACTTTGGAATAATTTAAAATAGCAAAAGATATAAGCTGATATTTTCAAATACTGATGCGTTTGGACATAACTTTGGCAAATATTACAAACAAATTGAAAAATATCTACGTATGCAATATGTGCTTTAAGAAATATTTGCTTTTCTGTTGTGATTAATATTAGATAATTAATACATACTTGCTTTCATTTCAAAGTTTAATTTTCTTGGAATAACAGTCTAGGTAATTATTTACTATTTATTTCTTAAACGATTAAAAACTAATTCAAACGCTCCAAAAAAACATGACTTAAGCTTTGAGAAAACGACGAGAAGATAAAAAAGCAAAAGTGCTCAACTTCAATAAATTATGAATATTATTTTTCAGAAACTATAAGTAACACCTAATGCCAAAGATTAATAAATAACAATCCATTCGTATAAAAATCCTGTTATTTAATAGCTTTAATTTCCTTAAATGTGTAAAATGCGCTTTGTGTCCTTTAATTTTACTAACGAAAAACAAAGATTAACGGCAGTCTAATTGTACAACAAAACATGTGCTAAATGCATAATAACTACAATATTTTTTGTCTGCAAGAACGATAATCATCATCAGCAGCTGCTGTTGCCATGTCATTATTTCGTTTAGCTAGTTTTCTTTTTCGCATTTGAAGGACTACTAAACGGAAAGGTGTTAATAACAACTCTTTTTTGATACTCTCACTTTCTATCCCTACAAATAATGACGGCCTCACTTTTCTCTGGACTACTTTTGACTATTTTTACAGTCTAGAAGAAAGGTGTACGAAGAAAAGAGAATTCGATAAAAAGTGGTACATGACAATTCAACTATAAAACAATTTTTTGCCTCACAATTAAATTAATAATACAGGGTGTTTATGTTTTGAAATTCATGGGAATTTTAAAGCTAACGTTTCTATTAAAAGACTCCCGATATGTATTTATAAATGATGCAAATTTTAATTGCAGCGATTAAATCTCGCATTGAGCTTTAGTTTTAATTTTGTAAGACAAATAAAAATTACCTTTTTTCAATATACTTACTGCCATCTTTATAAATATTATTTTAATTTGTACGATAAAAGACTTAACAAATATATACTCAAATATTAGAAAAATTAAATTTAATTCAACGAATAAAAAGTATGGTATGTAATATATTACTTTCTTTTTAANGAAAACATTTTGAAAATTAATGTACACAGAACAACATTAAACAAATTTGGTATCTTTCAGCAGAAAATTACTTTTAGTTTTATTAATTTTTTTTAAAGCTGTTAAACTACCAAATTTTTATCAAAATTACATAATCATTTATTCTTATTACTACAAAATAATAATCACCTTCCTCATATTTCCATCAATAATTGTAAATACATTTTTACCTAAAATAAAAGAAAATTAAAAATTGCTTTGAATAATCACAAGTAACCCGAACCGATTCAACCCAGGAGTCAGATACGGACGACGCTACAAATGAAGCTCCTACAACCCCTGAAGAAGCTAGTTCGACTACAACGACCACCACTACTACGACTACAACCACAACTACCCCCGCTCCAACTACCACCACAACAACCACAACTGCAGCACCTGAACCATTATTTGGTCGCAATAAGTTCCGCGGACGAAACGGTGTCCGGAAACATGGCTCCACTTCAACGACTTCATCCCCCAGTACAGAATCCGGTGATAGCAAACCCAAGAATCGCTTTAGCAGACCCAGCTTTGGATCTAGGGCCAAAACTCGTCCTACCACATCTGAACCTGCTCATGAATCAGAAATTGCCAAAGAGGATTCCAAGCAAGTGACCAGCAAAGCCAGTAAAGTAAGTGCTCGAAACTAAAGAAATAAAGAACTTAATAGCACATATCTGATATTTAAATTTTAGCCCACCCCTGGACGTACACGTTTTGGGACAGGAAGAACTCGTCCCAGCACTACAACCCACGCACCTTCGGAGGAAAAAGATTCATCTGCAACCAGAGCATCTCCAAGTAGACCTAGACCCACATTCAGTGCTCGAGGGCGAGGTAGAAGTACGACCTCAGCACCTGCAGAAGGCGAATCACCCGCAGAATCGTCCGCAACATCAGAAGGTTCCAGTACCACAGCTCGATCTGTAAGACCACGACTTACGCCTGGAGGAGGAGCTGTAAGACCACTAAGACCTGGGCCCAGAATTAACATCGCAAGAGGAAGACCTGGTGCATCTACCACTACAACTGCTGCACCTGCAGAAGCTGCTGAAGACACGGAGGTTGAAAAGGTCAAGGAGGAAACTCAGACAGACCAAGAAAAGGTATGTTACGCAATTTTATATGCCTTTGTAGATGTTAGTATGAGTTTTTATTGAATTAGGAAGGAGAATCGTCTTCAGCGAGCACACCTGAAGACAACAGTCCAATAAATAAGCTGCGACACAGGCAACGTTTAAACGTTAACCATAATAAACCAAAAGCTGCAGCAGCTAGTGCCCCCGTTCAAGTAAGAAGAATAAACCCCTTACTCAACAGACGAAAACTAGGTCAAACTGAACCAACTTCAAGCGAAGCTCCTAAAGAGGAACACCTTTCAACAGAGGCAGCAACCGATAATGAAGAAGCAACGGATGAAGCTGAAATAGCCACTTCTAGCACCACAACTACGGAAGAGCCACGAGGACTCAGCAAACTGTTAGCGGGGAGAAAAAGATTGGCATCGCGACAACCAGCAACCAAGAATTAGATATTTAAAGGTATCAATACAAGTGAGATCGACAACTTATTATGTACCTACCAATAAGAACTGATTTTTAATACATTGTCATCAATAACAAACCACAGTCACTCGTTAAGTATCACCAGGAAACGTAATTAAATAGTGATTATTACTTAGTATGTACATAAATGCCTAGGTATTAAATACGGAATTGTGGCACTTACACAAAAGTATATTTAAAAAAGTATCTCCAAGTTTGACGCAAAGAAATAATAGATAGTTACGTAAAAAATAAACTATTAAAACAGTCTTCTAATACATAAATTCAAAAACAATTCCAATCGGTTGCCAAAAGTAAGGTTAATTCTAAGTATGACTCATTGCAAACTAAAACATTCATGTTTTAATTATCTTACCTGTTCAGGCATAATAATAGTTATAAAAACAATTTCACTAATACTTCACTGTTTGTTTAGAGTACTTTGTACAATTAACATCAAAATTACAAAAATCCACATTTTCACTTTCAAAAATCACAAACAACCTTAAAAACGAGTATGCATGTATGCAACAGTGTAACCATAGATAATAGAGTGTAACTTCCATAGATACATCATAGATAAGAATATGAAGATGAGTAGAACCTTTCAAATTTAATCAGCTGCTTAAAGTTAGGACAAACGCATGCACAATTCACATAAATTGTTAAAATGTTGATTTACCAGCAATTAACAATAATCGCAATAATAAATACACTAATATGAGAGTGAATCTTAGGCGTGTTGCTTTAATACATTTTTGATACAAAAATTACAATAAACGTATTTCTTTGCCTTACCCAAACTGATAGGTACTTTATATAAAGTTTTTGTAATATTGTGAATAGTTAATAATTATTAATAAAAAGATAAAAAAACAGATCACACTGTATTTTACTTTTTAAACACCTCACAGAAAAATAAATTTAAATCGCCAGTAAAATGTGGCTCCCAGCTTGTAGCAGCAACAAATCGTAAAGTATATACACGGTGTTGATTTATAAAAATTTAGATTGAATCAATGGATAATCTTACTTATCGGACATTTTTTTTACTTTTAAATTGTTGACGAGTTTTTCAACTTCTAACTTAGTAGATCAATATAATTTTTTGTCATTATTACATATTTGTTTAAACGAACTTTTTTACGTCAATCTACTTTATTGTCAACATTTTACGTATAATACTACATAAATAGAGTATTTACAAACACAGTATATAATGTATTTAAAATTTGATTAATAAATTGCCAGTTGCTGTAATATATTTATATATGTATGTATATTATAGTACAATGTGAAAATTGTCCTCTTTTTAACATTTACCACAACTTTTAATAAATACACCTTTTACATTGATATGAAAAATTGTATGGCATAATATTATACAATTAGTTCTATATCTTTTTTTGTTTATCATACGTTTACGCGAAATAATAAGAAACTTGCATTGTACAGGAAGATAGAAACACGTTATATACGTAGATACCCTGCATGTTTTTGCCAGATATGCAAAAATAACAAAGGGAAAGGGTGGTAACAACAAATGTTGCAATTTTTTTTCATTTGGTCCCAGATCTCAAAAATTAAACATTAGTCCCTAGGAAAACACCCCACCTGAACTTTTATAAGTCCAAAGGGAAGATAAACATAATGAAAACATTTTGAAAATTAATGTACACAGAACAACATTAAACAAATTTGGTATCTTTCAGCAGAAAATTACTTTTAGTTTTATTAATTTTTTTTAAAGCTGTTAAACTACCAAATTTTTATCAAAATTACATAATCATTTATTCTTATTACTACAAAATAATAATCACCTTCCTCATATTTCCATCAATAATTGTAAATACATTTTTACCTAAAATAAAAGAAAATTAAAAATTGCTTTGAATAATCACAAGTAACCAAAAATGATGACCTGGGACCAAATTAGTACGCGAGAATGTACATATTTCTGGTTAATAGATTGTACTTTACATTTATTGCAAGATAGGTGAAATATACATCTATTTATTATTTAAACAACGCTCTTCAATAGCTAATAGGTGAGAAAATGAACAATATTAAAAATGAGCAGTACAGAAAATATTATCTGTAATTTGTATCCTATATGCTTGCCTATATAAAGAAAAACTAGAATAAATAATAAAACAAAATATTTGCATCTTATCTACAATTTGTACTATTCCGTTTTATGGAAAAACATTAACCTTGCAATAATATAATTCGTATTGAGCACACTGATATTATTATGTATGTATAATAATCTACCTTGAATTTGAATGCATTAATGTACGGCTCATTTTTAGTAAATTTTTATTTATTTAATTGGACGTAAATTTCTCTCAAAATCTTCAGCATTTTGCTTTTCATACTTTCATACTAAAGTAATTAATCCTTTTAACCTTTTGGGCACTAATTACCAAAAATGGTTTATTATTCACAATACGATCGTATTAGCTATTTAATAAATAAATGCGCAAAACTATAAGGTGTTAAATATCTTAACACCATGCTTTAAATGGAAAATTAGTTGTTTGATATGTTATAATTATTACTTTATGTTTTACGGATTTTTTTGTAAATACAAATTAATTAAATTAGAAAACGACACTTAATTAATTGGATAAAATAATGAACGAAGGATTTAAAATAGCCAATCGCAGTTTCTTTTTAACTAAATGGACAACAAACTTCAAAGGCTCAAAGAAAATACGAAATTTCATTCTAATATTTTTACATTTCAGTAAGGCATATTTGAGTTTTTATTTATTATTATTTTAGATAAAATAAATAAAAAATATTAGTATGTAAGGGAAGTGAAAATAAAAATTAGAGCTAATATCACATTTGGAGGCAAAAAACCAGAAGTCGCTGATTTTTGATATCTAGAAAGTAAGATAAACCAGGAGTAAAAAATAATCCGAGATATAAAGCAAAGACCAGCGCAGGGTCAAGTTGCATTTAACAGAAAGATGTCACTTCTATGGAAATTCGAAAAGATTATTAAGAGTGCATATATCTTCTAAGATAGGAGCTAGTTGGAGGTATATTAAAAGTAGAAACAGAAGTTACGTGGAGTAGAGGTAAACCTAGATCAGATTACTGGTCGCAAATTGTTAGATATGCGGGATGTTCTAATTTTCGGGGAAACCGAAGACTGACTCAGTTAGGACGGAGTGGAGGTATATGCCCAACCAGACTTCGGACTGACGACCTTACGATAATGATTTTAAATTTTGTCAATTTGGTTAGAATGTAAAAGATATGTTAAATGAAATAATAAGAAAATTTTAAGATTGGCTATTTAAACCATTAAATGGTGTTAAAATAACGAGAAATTAAATAACATACAATATTAAATAAGTACTTGTCGATATTATTTACAAATATAATTACGTGAATGACTACGAGCTAAAATCCTAAATAATACGTACAATCTATAATAATATAAATAATAATTTGTACTGACATTTACTTAAAAAAAAAAATGAAAATAAAATACGTCTTATCCTTAAAAATGTATCAAAAAATAAAATACCTGGAGCGCGATATACGAAAATTAAAAAAAAACATCATTCTACATTTGTTCCGAAACTACATTCGTAATACTTTTAATAATAAATAAAATGAAATCAACTCAAACTCTTGGAAACTTCTGTTGTTTATGTTAATAATTGTTAATTAATTAATTTATATTTATTAATTAATTAATGCTTATTTGTACTAGAACGAAAATAGGTTGGAATTTTAGAATAGATAATTACATTAATGTTTTGTTAACTATGGAATTTCTTTTCTTTATACTTAATAATGTTGTAAATTTTTACCTTTTTGTAAGACTAATTGTTGTAAGCTTACGTTGGTGAATCCGAAAGATCGTCTTTTAACCACTGTGGTATATTCCTTATTCCTATTTTCTTCATCAACTTTACTAGAGCTGTATTATGACTTAAATAGTACCTCTGTAAAAATTTCATCGACTTCTCTTCCATGGGTGGATATTGGCGACCTTTACTCCTTCCTAAACACTTTGTATGGTCACCATTTACAACTTGACAATAGAATCCTTTTTTAGGATCAAATCTACAACAAATAAAATAAGTGATACTTCGTAAATAAAAGAAGTCTTTCTTCTGACTTACTTTAAATGATTTGCGTAGTCAAAAGGGGGGGAAATTTTTAAAAACCTTTGAATCTCAGTCATTACATTCACAGGATTTGATTTTAAGTCTTCTCCATCGATGATGTGGATTTGTTGTTGTGGAAAATACAACAACCACCTCTCAAGGTGTTGCGCATACTTCCCCGGATTTAAACATCGATTCCTCAGGTCTCGGAGGGGTTTCGGAGCGGTATCGTTGGCCGTAATGACCTGGTGAAAGCTGAAGTTATTGGCGATAACATCACCATGGGCTTTAGTGTGCTGGTACCATGAATATGCCCGCCTAGCTGGAGATATAAGAATGGTAACAAGTTTTGCGTGAGGTAAAAGAGACTGTACACGTTTAGGAACGAGATCTCCGTCAAAATAAGTGGCGCTTTTCTCGAAAAAGAACCTGTTTGTCGAGTTGGGATCAACAGGGAAGAAATTCATGTACCTAAATTAAAATGAAAAATAAAATGTTATTAAATTGTTCTTTTTATTGGAGATTACATCATTCAGATAAATACTTTCGTAACTTACCAGTCTAGGCCTTTATAGTAGTTGTTTGCGTTAAAGAACTGTATTTCTTCAAACGTGTCAGGACTAGGTAAGTTACTAGCTATGGTGGGATGCATAGCCAAAAATGAGTAAAGAGCAGTGGTTCCAGTCTTTTGTGGACCGATCACTAAAAACTTCGGAATTGAATCGCACGATTTAGTTCGAGACCAAATTTTTTTATGTCTAGGATCATCACAAGGATTCTAAAGGAAAAAATGTTTTAATCGCAACATTATGCAACAACGGATTTTTAGACTTACCCCCCAAATAGGATCAGCCTCCTCTTTAAACAATTTAAAATACATTTCGGCCAGTTGGAGAGGAGGCGCAGTTTTTAAAGTGATGTTAGTCCAACACTTTAAAAATTTGATTACGGCTTTAAACGTATACAGTGCTAACTGATCATTGCCATAATTGGACATGTGGGTCATAAATATATTAATCTACAAAAAAAAATAAAAGAACATTACTACATGTTGAAATATTCATCAGTAATTAAAGAAAGCAAGTTTGATAGTTATAGTTTCTTACAGGATTGTATACCACAGTTTGGAACAATTCTCCTCCCAAAATTGATTCGTCCAATTTTTCTTTTCCACCAGGATATCTCTTTAGCACAATGGTATGGGTAAATAACCCGCACGTTTGGCGAGGAAGCACCATTATGTTCCTATGAATAAAACCTCTTCGTAATCTGAAAATTAATTTTAACAAATAAATATGTATCACAAATTTTAATAACGAGCTAATTAATAACAAACCTTGCTGGACGCAAATGAGGATATTCCTCAGTTGAAGTTACGCGGATATTCCAAACTTTCTTCCACGCTGTGTACAAAATTTCGTGAACAGGGTAAACTCCTGAATGGTGAGGAGAAACTGAGTAACCAGAATCAATTGGAATGCCTAAAGAAAATGAATAACTGCATACTTATTTCAATAATAAATATTATTAATAAGAAGGTACCTTTTTCAATTGCAAATTTCTTATTCTGCGACATATCATCAACCAACTGCGTCAAATTGTCGTACAAGTGCGGCTGTTGATGATTCCACATATGTGAAAACCACATAAACTTATCAACATTTTCTAGTATTTTATCATCTCCTGTATCCTCTTCACTGTTTCCATGATGAAAATATTTCCCTGAATAGCCTAAATTAAAGCGAAAACCGGGGACCATTTTCTGAATCTCTTCCTGAGCTTTGATCATGTCCTCCACGTCACTTGGACGCATTCTCGTACCTTCTTCGCCAACAAATATATCATCAACATCTATCAAAATGTACCGTTCGAGGGACAATGACAGCTGACCATGACTTAAATAACTCAAAGAATCCAAAAACAGCAGCCTATGTAACCAAAATTTCAGACCTGAACCGAATATTACCCTCTTAATGTCATCGTAGAGCCCTTTGTCTTGAACAACTGTTGGTAAAGGAGTTTTGATGATATCTGTAAATGTGAAATTGTATTAAAAATTTTTAGAAACCAGATCTATTTTTACCTCCAAAATGCTGCCTTTCGTCCCTATGAGCCCACTCCAGAGGTTCATAAGTTGAATGATTTGGTTTGAAAATTGTCCAGCCATCACCTGGTAATGATCCAGACACTGTTTCACCTGCTCTAGTTAAACGTAGAATCTCAGAAGCTGCATTTAATGCTGCATCCTAAATCAAAAATTCTGATTAATCAGCAAGTACTAAAATTGCTTTCTTTTTTATTTACCTTCAGTCTTAAGTTTGTGTGAATGAAAATTGGAAATCCTTTTAGTTGATCCCCAACTAGAGTCTCTTCTCTGGGCGGGTTTATAAAGCCTATAATTCCTACATTATACTCTTTGCAATATTTGTCTAAAAGTTCTCTATTCCACTTGTCCATTTGCAAATATCTATCAAAATTTTCAAAAACTATCACTCCATATTTTCCTTTGTCTAAATTGGTCAGAACTGGCAAACTTTTGCCAGAAACTTCAAGTTTATATCTAATAAAATAAAAAAATTCAACAGTATGTATCCTCTTTATCATAAGTGATTATTTACACTTACTTTATTCTAGTATAAACTAATAGTTCTGCAATGTCTCGACCTAGTTTTGAATACATTGTTTCCACAAACACTAAAACTCTAGGGTCAATTCGTAAACGAGCTGAAGTCTTGTGATTGTGACTTTGGAACAATCTTGGACCATTTATCGAATTACACTGAACATCTAATCTAGGTGGCACAGTATCAGTATAGCTTGAAAACATAAAAATGAGATAAAAAATTACTGCAAATTAAAATAAATTAAAAATAACAATGTAATTGAAAAAGCAAGCACAATAGATAAAAAGCCCAATCACGTTAACAAAAGAAATAATAATAACAAAGAACAAAAAATAAAACTAATGAAAAAAGTAATTTAGTTGTTATTCTTACCTCTTAAACTGCAAATTTATAATTTGATAGAAATATACCATCGAAGCAATACTCAAAATTATAATAGCAATAATCCATTTTTTAAAATGTTTGGGTGTAAAAGTGAAACAAGAACTTCTTGTAAGTGAGATATTAAAACGTCGATTAAGACCTACACGATATCTTCTTGGTATCAGAGGCTCAAAATCATATCCTTCTTTGTTTGATTTTAACAATGGAAGTGTAAGATCGCTCACTTTGGATTTCATTTTGATTACACACAGAAAGTACTTCTTTATAAATATGCTGTAGTTATTGACTTTGGTTTACTCTGATATTGATCAGGCAGTGAATAATTAAATAAAATTTCAGTAGACCGTTTTAGGATTAGGTATTTAATTTTAAATATTAATAAAATTGATGAAGATATAGAGACTACTTGAAAATATGGCACAAATATTTAGCTCACAGGAATGTTTCTATTTTAATTTCCAATAAACTGTTAACTAAAAATTGACTTTAGGTATCTCCATTTACTGTGTTTTCGCTCAAATTTAAAAACTCTGATAGATATCATCTCTGAGATGGTGAAAATATGTGTAATCATTATTAGTATGATCATAATTTACAATGGCACTGCATGATAAATACATCACAATCTTGTTATCTGTTGTTTCCTGTGTTAAAAAAATGTTTACACCTACAAAAGAAAAAGACATATGATAAACCCCATGCATAAATCTCAATCTAAATTACACTATAACAAATTTAAAATAAATATTACTAATCGTTTATGTAATGAATGTAATGTTTTGCATATTAATTATTTTGCAATAAAAATAGTGTAACATTGTAAATTGTATATTAGGTTCCTACGTTTTATAGAAAGCTGCATTTATTATTAAAACTAAACATTTGTTTAGTGTAACATACCTGTACTTTATAGAGTAATTTTTAATTAAAAAAATACTGAAAACAATTTCAGATCTTTAAACGTTGTTTTGGTTATAACTTTCATTCACAACTGTCACGAAACTGTCATAACATATTGGCATGGAGACATTAGACAATTGATAATATAGAATGAAGTTAGGTAACCGTAAATGTAAGAAAATGCGTTCGCACAAGATATAACGAACTGAACAAAATGAACTTTATAAATAACTTACATTTTTATAAAAATAAAAAAAATAAATGCATAATTTTACAAAAATTATCAAGATTATTATATTTCATTCTATTTTCCAACCACATAACATACATTTTTTAAAAGCCGTTTATTTTACATCATAATCTTCAATTGCCCATACACGTGTATCAGCAATATATTTTCAAAATTTTACAATTGAATAAACTATTTGACAAGAAAGCGTAAATTTTCATTCACAAATTTTTCATAATTTTTATCATCACGTTATCACTGCTTCACTGATGAACACTTTTCGATATCTTAACATAAAAATTCTCGTGTTGTACAATAGGAATTTTGTATGGTAAATAGATATACCCTTAAAAATAATCTATTTGCTAATTGAATTTTCAGTTAATCAATAAACCTTCATTCTACGTATAGGAAATTTATTACAAAGGACTACAAGGGGTCACGCGTATTGTGTAAATGAGCTATAACAAAAACCTGCTTTCGCGTTTTGTAATCTTTTGAGAGAATTCTGAATTATTAGATAACTTCCATAATATGTATATAAAATAGTACAGCTAGTTTAGAATGACATGAACCTTCGAAATGGACTTTATATTGCATTCACATTGTACATTACGAAAACATTGACTTGGTTATTTAGCAGGTACTTTGCTGTATATACAACCAGGGATGAATGTGAACTGTAAACAATGACGGCGAATGTATTTGGGGATAGAATTTGGAAAGAATTAATGAATGGACGGAGTTTTGTCAATGCGCAATTCAATATCAAGGTTCATGTCTTTTTAAATTACCTGTACAAAACGCGTCGAATGAACGAATTAATTACCGAGAATAAATATAATATAAGTACGCAGATACCAGGAATTTCCACTGTACAGTTATAAAAAAGCGAGATAATAAACAATACAGTAAATTTAATTTTCATTTTTATAAAAGTAACAGTTTTTATCTAATGTTGAGTAGATATTCTGTATTTGATTAAATTCTTCTGTACAACTGATTTGATTTTATAAGTATTTCGTTAATTTATGAAGTGGCTTCCCAATTTTTATACACCTACATATTTCAGAACTTAAAAACTTTACATTTTTACAAGTTTATGATCAAATACGTTTTACCCTTTACTTCTCTTCTTTCTGTTTTCTTTGCCCAAATTCCATTAACAAATATATTGTTGTATATTGCTTATAAGTTCGTAAAAACTTGTGCTTCATTGAATTTTCAATCTAGACTATCTTTTTATATTAAATCTGCATAAGCGCGGAAAATGTTTCGAACATTATCAGGACGCGGTAATTTCCACGCCACTAAATACACGCTAGAATTAAAAAATTATAAACTACAGGCGGCTATTCAGCTGATGTAAGTTAAAAGCCTCTTGATCTATTTTCTGGATAGTACCATGATTCATTTAAATATAGCCAGTGGAGGATTTACGAAAAAAGATTTGGTCGGAAATCTTTCAAGTAGTCGTAATGTAGTTGTAATGTTACAATCTTCGTGTTGCTTTTTGTTCTGTAATTACTTTCATTGCAGAAGCTAAATTGAGTAACTTTGCCATTGATCTTTCAATGTAAATGATACAAAAATATTAACTGCGTTTTCAGTTACAGAAGCTCAGCGATATCCTTTAATAATTTTTAAATAACTCATGACATGTTTAACACCAGCTGAATCTATAGGCAAAGTCAAAAACAATTTAGATATACTGTAACATTTGAGAAAATTTTCTATTATATATTGTTAANTGAGGTTCAGGTTTTGAATTATGATTTTTAAAATGTACATTATGCGAATCTTTTTCATTAGATTTTTCTTTGGAAGGGTCTCCAAATAAAGCGTTGTAAACAAAATTTGAAATTTCATTAAATGTTTTCGGTAAACGTTCGGTTTTATTAGTGGAAATAATGGTGCCGTTGTCCATCGTTGAGCTAAAGGGAGTACTATCAGTATGTGTCAATATTTCTGGGTTGTTGCTATAATTAGGAAAATCAGACACGTTGCTGTTGTACCTTTTTACTTCAGAATCCTCCAAAGGTTTTGCTTGTACCACACCAAGCCCAAAGATGAGGCACATTACTCGAAGTTTTGTAGCACTTTTCATGGTAACCTGAAAATAAAATAATACATTTATTTAACTACTAAAAGCACCGTTTCTCTTTTGTAGAAGCATCTGAAAGACATAATTTTCTATTCTATCCAACTATATAAAATGACGAATGAAAGCTGCTTGTCTGTCTTTTAATTCTTTAACTAAAGAAAGCCCAAAAAATTCTAAACTCTTAATCCAAAATATTGGATTGATATTGTTTTCCGGGTTCAATGTCACAGTCTATGGAATTTTGAGGTCCCAAATTGATATCAGCACTTGCTATTGCTAAATCACCACTTATCGTACTTTTAGCAAAGAAGTACGAAATTCTATGAATTACTTTAAAACAGCCAGCAAAATAATATCAAACTATATCTCAATGACTTCAAACAGAAAAAAACTTTTAAAGATATAAAAACTTACTCAATCATGTCACAGCCGATTATGGTGTAGACACCACTATTGGTTTAGAAAAACTCCAATATTTAAATGACGAAACAAATGCCTAAAAGGTTTTCATAAAAGAGTAGAAAATTAAATAGGTATTACAAAAAAGTATTTATTGGAGAAAGTATTTTGAAAACACGTATTTTGCATTTAGCAATTTGCATTTTGTATTTAAATGCTTTTAGAAAACCATTTTGCATATCTTTATTTACAATCATGAATTCTAAATAATGCAATAAACTGTCGTTTAAGAAATAACGATTTTCTGATAATTATGTCTACATATCAGCGAAATGGACTAGTTCATGTTAGATCTGAGGTGAAAATTTTTTGAGTATTTCTTTATTGAAGTCGTTACACTGGTTTTTTAATCGTTTTCTCCTAGAATCCTCAAATTCTAAGGCAAAAAAAACTGAAAACGTCATTTATTTTCCAAAATCCGCGTGCCCATTCACGCAATTTGTATGACACAACAAGATCTCTGGAGGTGAATATTGCAGCTCATTTTACTTTCCATCCATTGCAAAAATTGATGTTTTGTAGAAGAGAAATCTCAAGTAAGACTCTTTACAAACAGAATAAGCCTTTACACTGTCGAACATCACCCGAGGCAAAACCGATAAAATAGTAGTTGTTTAAAAATGTTTATAATTAACGAACAATCACAATAGAACGTCTAAAAATGTACCGAATTTGTAGCTCTTGTATAACGCAACAAGAGGTGGACGTTGTGTATTTAACCGTTTTTGCACAATTGCAACTGTTTATTAAAAAGGAATTTTTTTGAAAATTAATTTGTTGCTTCAGGATACCTTCGACAGTGTCCAATGCGGGCTGATTTTGTTCGTAATGAGTCGTATCTGATATTTCTATTTTGCAGAACATTAATTTTTGCAATGGATGAAGAGTAAAATGAGCTGCAATATTCACATCAGGGAATCTTGTTATGTTGTACAAGAGCTACAATTTCGACGCACTTTTAGTCGTTTTAAATTGATTATCTATCGAACAAACAGAATAGCTCAAAACCCCAACGCCAAAACACGATACTGTAGTTGTCCGAAGCACTTTTCGGTAACAAAGTTACCTTCTTCAGGGACTGAAGTAAACTGTCGTGTTTTGGCATTGGGGTTTTGAGCTATTCTGTTTGTTCTACAACAACCGCCAAAGTTTTTCCAATCTTCATATTTGATTATCTATCAATTATAAATAAACTTAAACAACCACTATTTTATTGGTTTTATGTAATTTAATTAATTAATTAAATTAAATCAAATTAAATTAAAGTAAACTAATAATCTGACCGTTAACCACCACGACTCATTTTGCAGGTTTTTGGAATACCTACATCTTCCACATACACTTTTTAGTTAATCCAACAGGAAAAAACTATAATCAAAAAACTACTTTTTTTTGCCGTAATTAGACTGCCATAAATTTTCCAAATAAATTAAGCAGTTCAAAACAACTTATTATTGATACAGACTACTCAAGGTATCTAAATGAATTGGCAAACTGACGTCTGCATTTTCTTAAAAAAATAGGGGTCTGAGCGTCTTTCTTACTGGTTTGGTCAAAAATTTTCTTGATTTAACATTTCCTGACGTTGGGAAAATCAGCACATTCTCTGCCCATTTCCTTCTATTTGTTTTACGTATCTTTATTTATTTTCTCCAGAAGTTCTAACTCTTCAAATTTTATCCACTGTGCAATTAATGTTCATTATTGGAGGGCATAATTCTAAGTACTAAGTTATAGCTTTTTTGCAACTACTTATTTTTGAATGCACGAACTATCACTGATATGAACCTATCCGTAGGAAAAATTAAAACACAATTTACTTACAGTTTCAAAAGTAACTGTAAATTATAGAAAAGGTAACGTTAAAAGTGATTAGTAGCTATAACGACCACGTTTATAGCGTTGGTTCGCATACAGCAACGATGTTTTATACTTTTGGTTAGTTTTATAGGGATGATAAAACCTCAATATATGACGTCTTTTTTTGTAGTTACGAATACGTTTTTAACGACCTAAATTTGAATATAATATATTTTTAAATTCGGATATAACGACAGAGTTTCATTTTTTTCGTCTTTTATGAGGAACAGTAGAAGATGCATATTTTATTAATTGAATTAGTANTTCTTTGGTGGTTTTAGTTCTTGCATCAAAATTGTGAAAAAAAAACACTATAAATAACTACATAAAAGGTCATTTACAGAGGCTGTTCTATAAAACAATTTAAGATTACAAAGTTTTTTTTGACAAGTTGAGAATATCTATGTGCTGATGGGAGTTAAAATGCCAATAAGTTTGACGGGGGTTCAATGTAAAAAAGACCCATTTACTCGTTAGTAAACACATTATCTAAAATTAAATCATTCACTTTTGATTATTTAGCTAATAAGAAATTCATAAAACCTAAAATAGTTATACGTAATATGTATTTGATACTAAAAGATGCTGTACTCAACGTGCGTGTTAAATTCGTACTGTTTGGATCTTTTAATTTTTGCGCTTTTTATTACGTGATTTTTTTATTTTCAGGTATTTAGTATTCTTCTCGCCACGTGTTACGCAAATAACGAACCGGAAAGTTATTCTTTTTATCGATTTAGTGGACCAGTAAGTGGTAAAGTTCAGGAAATCCAAGTACCATCACAGTACAAAGGAGTAGCGGTAGACTATGTGGTACGTATTTCGAGATAAAATTGGACAGTTAATGAAAAAGGACCCCGCTGGATCCTGATGACGGAAAACGGCCCCCTGTCAAACTTTTTGAAACTTTGGATTCTGGTAGTTCTGCATCTAAAAGTACAACTTTAAAGGACGAGTTTTTACGACTTAGCGCCCCTCATTGAGACTTTTTATTTGTACGTTGAGAACTACCAGAATTCAATGTTTTAGAGAGTTTGACAGAGAGATCCTTTATTCTATAAAAAATCGTTTTCAGGCAAAACCCGATTACTCCTATAACTATGAAGTTCAAGATCCAGCGATAGGGAATCAACAAAAACGAAAAGAGTCACGAGATTGAAACGCGTTATTGACTTTGGTTTACTCTGATATTGATCAGGCAGTGAATAATTAAATAAAATTTCAGTAGACCGTTTTAGGATTAGGTATTTAATTTTAAATATTAATAAAATTGATGAAGATATAGAGACTACTTGAAAATATGGCACAAATATTTAGCTCNAGTAGGAAAAATTAAAACAAAATTTACTTACAGTTTCAAAAGTAACTGTAAATTATAGAAAAGGTAACGTTAAAAGTGATTAGTAGCTATAACGACCACGTTTATAGCGTTGGTTCGCATACAGTGACGATGTTTTATAGTTTTGGTTAGTTTTATAGGTATGATAAAACCTCAGTATATGACGCCTTTTTTTGTAGTTACGAATACGTTTTTAACGACCTAAATTTGACTATAATATATTTTTAAATTCGGACATAACGACAGAGTTTCATTTTTTTCGTCGTTTACGAGGAACAGTAGAAGATGCATATTTTATTAATTGAATTAGTAGAAGTAATATATTTGTTTTGTACGAATTTTAAAAAAATTATTATAAATTATTAAGCGTCATTTCAAAAGAATTTCAATTTAGTGTTATCGTGGAAAACACCATGGCCCTAGTGGTATAGCAGCGGTAAGCACGCGCCCGCCATAATTTCGCAGGCAATTTTGCAAAAACCATACACGAATCGATTCTTTCCGCAGAAAAAAAGACATTATGCAATTTATTTTATTTTATATATAAAATATTGCACTTGCATTCACATTCAGTAAGCAACTTGATATAAGTTTGTGCTGTATCTAATAATATAAGTGGGTGACAATGCAAACAATTTGTGTTGCTGTAAGTTTGGTTTAGATTTCTTTGGTGGTTTTAGTTCTTGCATCAAAATTGTGAAAAAAAAACACTATAAATAACTACATAAAAGGTCATTTACAGAGGCTGTTATATAAAACAATTTAAGATTACAAAGTTTTTTTTGACAAGTTGAGAATATCTATGTGCTGATGGGAGTTAAAATGCCAATAAGTTTGACGGGGGTTCAATGTAAAAAAGACCCATTTACTCGTTAGTAAACACATTATCTAAAATTAAATCATTCACTTTTGATTATTTAGCTAATAGGAAATTCATAAAACCTAAAATAGTTATACGTAATATGTATTTGATACTAAAAGATGCTGTACTCAACGTGCGTGTTAAATTCGTACTGTTTGGATCTTTTAATTTTTGCGCTTTTTATTACGTGATTTTTTTATTTTCAGGTATTTAGTATTCTTCTCGCCACGTGTTACGCAAATAACGAACCGGAAAGTTATTCTTTTTATCGATTTAGTGGACCAGTAAGTGGTAAAGTTCAGGAAATCCAAGTACCATCACAGTACAAAGGAGTAGCGGTAGACTATGTGGTACGTATTTCGAGATAAAATTGGACAGTTAATGAAAAAGGACCCCGCTGGATCCTGATGACGGAAAACGGCCCCCTGTCAAACTTTTTGAAACTTTGGATTCTGGTAATTCTGCGTCTGAAAGCATTCAATACGTATAATAGGTAGATTGTAGTCCTTACGAAAGGATACAACTTTAAAGGATGAGTTTTTACGACTTAGCGCCCCTCATTGAGACTTTTTATTTATACGTTGAGAACTACCAGAATTCAATGTTTTAGAGAGTTTGACAGAGAGATCCTTTATTCTATAAAAAATCATTTTCAGGCAAAACCCGATTACTCCTACAACTATGAAGTTCAAGATCCAGCGATAGGGAATCAACAAAAACGAAAAGAGTCACGAGATGGAGACGCTGTACAGGGCGAATATAGTTTCCTACAAGCCGATGGCGTAACTAGAGTTGTCCGATATGTTGCCGATCCTGTAAATGGTTTCAAAGCTACCGTTGAATATGTTTAATAACTCGTTAAAGACTTGTTAGATCTCAAAAATAGTACTGATTCTAATTTGTGATAATCACTCAAATCATACGTTTTCAATGTTCACAACGTTTTAAGCTTTTTACTTGTTTTAAAATTTAGTGAATCATAATGAAAATTACGATATTAACCGAAACGTTTTTATTTGCTCTCTATGAGGAGTTATAATTACCGTTATTTACTTTATGTAAACTTTACTTACTGTGTAGCTGTTGTAGAATTTTGTTGTTAGCTATTTCGTATTTTTAATTGATTTAAACGTTTATTTTTAGTTTTATAAAAGTGACAGAAATATATTTTAAGTTAATAAACCATGGTATTTAATTATAACGGTATACTATGACACCTATCATTATCATCACGAGGTCCTAAGAATATCATACTAAATATATAGAAAAGGAGACTGTAGCGTGAAAATAATAAAATAACCAAAAGGACTTACCCTAATAACCACAACAATTTGAAAACTGTGGACACGTCATTCATTCACATTTTGTGCATCTTCAACGTAAGACTAGTTCTTGATAACTCAAGATCAAGAACTTGTCTTGCGCTTCTTGTTCTCTAACTCCTCCTAACACCTCTCATTGCTATCCAACTTTTTGATTATTCTTTATTGAACTTTCAAAATTAATATAAACATCATCATCATCATAAGGTCGTCAGTCCTAAGACTGGTTGGACACGTACCTCCACTCTTTCCTATCCTGTGCTAATCTTCGGATTTCCGTAAAGCTAGAAAAAAACTTTTGGGTGTTTCATTCCCACCAGCCAGTAATGCTGGTGGGCGGGCAGTCCCTGCGGACTATGTCGGAAGGTAGGGCGGATGGCCCTCTTCAGCCTGCTTTCAGGAATCGTGGGAATGGGTGGGTGGTGGTTCGGGTGAGAAAGTTGAGACGGACGAAATGAAGACAGAAGAGAATGAAAGATTATCTGTGGAATATTACTGCCCAAGCATTTGCCTAAGTGATCCAAGGAAACCACAGAAAAACTTGGATCNAACATAGCAATGTTTTATTTTACAACATTTACAACTCGATAATTTGAAGCTTATTACGTCTATAGTTCAAAGAAAATTAAGTAATCAACTTTAAGAATTTGCCGACAATGTAAGTACACCACAAGTCAAAATCCTCCATAAGTCGAAAACTGTACATTTCGTATTTTTTGATGTCTCCCTTGATGCTCGAGTTATAGAGGTTCTATTGCATAAGGTTAAATAATTGAGAGTAATATAATTCCTTGATTATTCATGATCTTGTAACAATTATCCGCTAAGTAACGATTATTTCGATAATTCGTTTTGTTGTGCTTGTTACGCAAACAAAATTCTATTGTGGTAAAGGGAAGTAATATATGTAGTAAGTATACGATGGCATCGTAATGACAGCAGTAGATGCATTTCGTTCGTTAAAACTGGGCCACTGAGCACGCCAGGAAGTTAAACGAATGGTCTGCACGAAACCAGGAAGAAACAATAAATTTTTTTCATATGCAAAACAGCGTGGGCGAGTAAAGTGATTGAAAAGATTACGCATCCCGTTTAAAATACATAACTCGCTTTACTATTACGATACGTTTGTTTCGTCCAAGTCGGCTGTTCCATTTATTGTTTCTTTTTTCCTCTAAGTGGTCGCGATTTTGTTTTTTTCGGAAGTAAGCATTTATTAATTTGTTTTTAGTTATTTCTATTATATTTAAATACGAATAACAACTTTTATAAAATAAAATACGTACAGTACGTAAGCAATGTATACAATGTATTGACCGATTTAGCCTTAAAACGAAGTGTAAGGTGGTTCGCACTGATCTAAATAAATAAAAATAAATTGGATTCCTAAATTCCTATTTTGGTAGTGCGGAAACTACTGACATTCCATTTATCTACGCAAATGCAAGACGGCGAATATGCCTATTAGAAGAAACCCAAAAACTGTATTAGATTCAAGCATCCATCCATGTGGCTAACGGGCTATGACGTTCGTTAATCTTTTACGATCTGGACGCGTTTGTTACGTTAATATATTTTATGTAAGCTATATTAGTTTGCCTGCAAAATCGACGCATTAATACTTTCTCTTCTGAATATTCGCAAGAGTCACTTCAATACAAACATAGTACACACACATACGTTACTGTATATATATGCACACTCCTGTCTTGCGATCGCCGACTGTTATCTAACAAATGGTGACCAGAGAAGGCACACATCGCGAAATTGTAACTGGACCATTAGGTTAGTGTTTATGTCGCAGCAAGTGCAATAACGAAAAAAGTGACTCAACGCTTATTTTAAACGCGTAAAACACGTAACACGAATTCTCGCTTATTTTGGGAAAGTAAAGCTCTCATTCTGTTACAAATGAGTAAAACTTTGTTACAGATGGAAGGCTAATTAAAACACGAGAGCAATATTAACGCTTTGCATTTAAGACGAACTTGGAACTTCTGAAACTTTAACTTCTATAACTCGAAATCTTTTTTAATTCGAATATTCTTCTTATATTTAACTAATAATAGCATTTCACCATATCATTATACGAGGGTGGATTGATAAGTTTCCGGCCTGACCAAGAAAAACAAGGTTTTTAAAAATTTTTTTTTTTATTTCTCAACATAATCTCCTCCAAGGCTGATACATTTCTCATAGCGGTGTTCCAGTCTATTAATGCCATCTCTATAGACTGATTCGTCAAGCTCCTCAAAATAACCATTTACAGCTTCGATTACTTCTTCATTGTCCGCAAATCTCTTACCGCCAAGCCATTTTTTGAGATTAGGGAACAGAAAATAGTCACTCGGGGCTAGGTCTGGAGAGTAAGGAGGGTGCGGCATCAATTCAAACTTTAGATCGTTGATTTTAGCCGTCGCAACGATTGACGTGTGCGCTGGTGCGTTATCGTGATGAAACAAGATTTTTTTCTTCGCCAGATGAGGTCGTTTAATTTTCACCTCGTGGCTCAAACGTTGCAATAAGTCTGCGTAGTATTGACCAGTGATAGTATTACCCTTTGCAAGGTAATCAATGTATATAATACCTCTTGCATCCCAAAAAACAGTAGCCATAACCTTGTTCGCCGAAAAAATTGTTTTTGCCTTCTTTGGAGTTGGTTCCCCTGGTCCAATCCACTGTTTAGACTGTTCTTTGGTTTCAGGAGTGTAGTGGTGGACCCACGTTTCGTCAACGGTTACGAATCGACGCAAAAATTCGCTTGGATTACGCTTATACAATGACAAATTTGCGGTAGAAATGTTTTTTCGAATCAATTTTTGGTCGACTGTTAGCAAACGCGGCACCCATCTTGCACAGAGCTTTTCCATATGCAAATGTTGGTGCAAAATATGTTGCACACGTTCATATGACATCTTACAGGTCTCAGCTATCTCACGCACTTTCAATCTGCGGTCTCCCAGCACTATTTGATGAATTTTTTCGATCATATCTGGAGTTGTGACCTCAACGGGGCGTCCTGAGCGAGGCCCATCAGAGGTGCTCACACGACCCTTTTTAAACTCGGAAACCCACTGCTTAACGGTTGAATATGACGGGGAGGATGTCCCCAGTGTTGAGTCCATCTCTTTTTTAATTTCCTTCGGCGTTAACCCCTTCAAATAAAAGTATTTGATGACAGCACGATTTTCCTGCTTTTCCATTTTTACGAAAACCACAGAGGCGTCTTGTTCAGCGTGCTGTCAAACCTACACTAGCAAGGAGATCGGGCTGAAACTATAGCTACAAGCTATCCAAGGATGGTACTATAGAATGTCACCTCAAGGTAGGCCTAGTGGCGTCATCTCTTGGTTAGGCCGGAAACTTATCAATCCACCCTCGTACATATACACTCAAATACTTGTCATTTAGTATCTCACTAATTAGCAGTTTTCTACTGTTTCTTTTGTACTACACGCTCATCGACGGAAAAATGAATAAAGAAATATTAAACTCCAAACGCCCTAATACTAAAAAAAAAAAAAAAACAAAACACAAATTATAATTTATAATGGTATTAGGTGTATGTATCTAGGAAGTTTTTCAACTAAATCAAGTACCTACCTAAACTCGTTCAAAATTTTACTAACAGCTTTTTTCCTTTAAAACAAGTAATTCTCTAACTAAATTCATAAAAGAACGGCAGAGGTTACTCTAAAAATTTTAACATGTTATTCAATATAATTTGATGTCTAGGAATTTTGTTCAAGTTTTATGTGATTGTAGGACTCAAATTTTAGGAGTGTGTGAACAGAATTAATTTTTGTTTTTTAATAATTTATTTTTTTTTATAATTTAGACATTCATGACGGTCCGCACTGAATAATTGATCTTTCGCATTCCAGTCGGTATTATTTCGTAAGTTTCGAGAGGTTTGCGTTCTTTAAGAAACTGAAACTCTAATCAATCAATTTTCTATACCTTATCTAGCCTAACAAGACTACCAATTATATACCGTGAATGAAATCAAAATCAGGCATCTTATGAAATGCCTGTTCTGGTAATCAATAAAGAACCCAGGCATGCATTTCATAAAGAGCCCGGTTATGAATTTGGGCCACAATTAGTTCTACAGCAAGTAATGAAGAATCCGATGTAGTATCTAGCTTAGAACCCAATTCGACACCCAGTTGTGTTTTCTGATTTAGACCTGGAGAGAGTGACAAGAGTTCAAGAATGATTTTCAAACTTATGCCTTCAGGGTAGATAGTGAAAGTTATATCAGAGACAAGTAAAACAAGCGGAAGCGGGTAGTCGCCGAGGTGTCATTTTTGTGAAATTTGAAATAAAATATAATCGCATAAAAGAAAATGAAGTTAGGCTTCGGAATGTTGGTGAAAATTTTCAGCTTGGTTTCGTGATTTTCTCATGAATGAAATAATAGGGTCTCTTGCAAAAAGTATTACATTCTAGCCCTGATGAGTGAAGCTGCACGCCCTTGATCACAAATCCGAACAAAACTTGCATGAGAATTATGTACTAATTATGTGACGAAGAATAACTTGTATGTTACAAATAACGAACTTTTTAAAAAATTTCAAAAAAACTACAGGAGCGTATTGGAAATTCCTACATGACACATATTGAAATCGTTCCATAAACAAAAAATTTATTGCAAAAATGATGATTTTTCTTTAATATCACGAAAAACATTCCTTTTGCAAAAATTTAAATTTCGGTGTTTAACACAAATTCAGATTAAAATCGAAATTGGATCTAACGATAAAGGTGAAAATTATATGTACGTTTGACTGTACCATGACAAGTGTTATCATCAACTATCATAATTAATATTATAAATAGGTACTACATATTTAAAAATTTGTTTGCAGTATAAATACTAAACAAGGCATAAGAATTTCTTGTGACCTGTGCTGATAATATAGTTAATAATGTTAGTTAAATGCATTAAGAAATGAAAATGAAATGATGTAGTTATCTTTTCTAATATCTACACATTTCGTTATGCTACGGTGATTTTACAAAACACATGGAAATGATTTTGATTTTATTACGTATAATGACTAAAAACTGCGTAGTAAACTATGTAAGACGCTCATTATTTTCTCTTATTTAATGGAAAATGATTTAACATCATCAGTATGACGGAATAATCTCAGTAAGCAGACAGCTCCCATAATAATCGGGACCACTTGAATTCCACCACAAATAAAAACGAATAACTAAAAAAAATATGTATCTAGTTGCTTTACATTAATTATACCTCGTTAACTAAAATTTTATTAAAACCCAAATCCCACAACTTCAAAATAAAACCAAAAGTTTCGTACCTCCCAGTGTTCTTTAAAACCCATCATTTTTTTTAAGTGGTCCTTGATTGAATCTAAATTGTCATGCATGTAGGTAGTCATTACTTTTGATGTTAATAATACTGAAACGTTTTTGAATAATATTAGAACATGTAGTTAGGTCTCTACCAGCTACTTTCGTTAATAATAAAATGTAACCGATTTTGGAATTTATTTATCTAATCGTTCCTCAATGCATATTAAACAATAGGAATATTTTCTTTAGGATTGATTAGTTTGAATTAAAAATTCATTAGAATGATATCTCTTTATTTTTCGATCGATATAATTCCAATGACTTTTTAATTTGAACTAATAAATCCCGATCCTATTGGATGAAAAATCAAAATTGGTTTGATGCAATGATTTTGATTCTTTAATTATTCTGAAATTCTTAAACATAAAATATAAGTAATCAGTTGCAAAAATGTTCAATAATCTTTTAAATCAGAGCCTATCTATGTGTCTGAAGATAACACTTGAGGTGTCGAAACGCGTTTTAGATTGTTAAATATTTTTATGTGGAATTTGATTTTTGTATTGTACAGTAGAATCTCTTTAAGTCGAATCTCGATAAGTCGAAAGCCTCCAAAAACACCAAAAAATTTTTTGTTCCCTTCCTTTCAAGCCCCCAAACCTCCATTACTCGAAATCTCAACCTCCTATTAGTCGAAATAATCAGTGAGTCCCTGCAACCTAGTTTTGTACATATCTTCTCGCTATAACTTGGAAAAAAAAGTACAACGTGTAATTATACAACACGCTACTGAAGTGAAACTTCTTCAAACACACAAACATACCGAGATAGTGGTTAAGGAATTGGTTCAATGGTATTATTTGTACACTATACATGCCGGAGTTGCCTGTAACGAACGTTGCATTGAAGCGCGCTTACGGCTCAAGCGATCCCCACTACGAACCCGACTACGTGGCCGAGTAGAGGGGGGGACATCCGTTGCATGATTTCGTTGCATAGCAACTCGCATGAAACGAACTTACCCCACCGTGCATAAAGAAGTTTCACTTCAAAAATTAAACTGGACCTCTGTATCTCGAACATAGCAATGTTTTATTTTACAACATTTACAACTCGATAATTTGAAGCTTATTACGTCTATAGTTCGAAGAAAATTAAGTAATCAACTTTAAGAATTTGCCGACAATGTAAGTACACCACAAGTCAAAATCCTCCATAAGTCGAAAACTGTACATTTCGTATTTTTTGATGTCTCCCTTGATGCTCGAGTTATAGAGGTTCTATTGCATAAGGTTAAATAATTGAGAGTAATATAATTCCTTGATTATTCATGATCTTGTAACAATTATCCGCTAAGTAACGATTATTTCGATAATTCGTTTTGTTGTGCTTGTTACGCAAACAAAATTCTATTGTGGTAAAGGGAAGTAATATATGTAGTAAGTATACGATGGCATCGTAATGACAGCAGTAGATGCATTTCGTTCGTTAAAACTGGGCCACTGAGCACGCCAGGAAGTTAAACGAATGGTCTGCACGAAACCAGGAAGAAACAATAAATTTTTTTCATATGCAAAACAGCGTGGGCGAGTAAAGTGATTGAAAAGATTACGCATCCCGTTTAAAATACATAACTCGCTTTACTATTACGATACGTTTGTTTCGTCCAAGTCGGCTGTTCCATTTCTAAATGATAAGCACGATGGCACACCTGCATTCATTCCCCTTCACTTGGAGAGTGTTGTCCTCTATGTATATCGAAATTGATAGCAGAAAAAGACTGAAAATAAACCAGTACAACACCAACTTGTGGCGAATTAAAACAGTCGAGGAAGCTCAACTAGAACATTAGATTTATACAAAGAAAGGCAATTTGGTTAGACAAGAAAAGGATGGGATTCCCTTGTACCGTAGAACTTGAAATACTACACAAGGAAATACTAAGAAATTGTGTCAGAATTAATCCAGAAAGTAGAGTACTTCAAAGTCACATATTTTGACAATTTTTGATAGTTTTGAGGGTGTTTAAATGCTTTTTTATTAAGTCAAATCCAAATCGGCAGAGATTTTCAGTCCTTGTAACTTCATCATAAGAGAAAAAGCTAGTGAAAACTACAAATTAGCATATGTAGGGAAAATAGGTGGGTCATTCAAAAATAGAATTAAAGAACACAAAAACGGTTTCAACATAAAAGCATTAGATCAACTTAATCAGAACAATTGATTAAATGTAATTGATATCTATCTAGTTCCTCGCTTCTGTAGCCATAATTTGCAATTTTAAAGAAAATTAAATTCAGGGCGTCGGTAGGTAAATTCTGGGGAACAAAACGATGGCCTGATGTTGTTACGTATACTAATTCTCAAATATTCGCCAATATTCTTGATTTCATCAGGAGATCACTACGAATATATAAATGAGAATTTTGAGAATCACAATCTTTGTTAAAATTTACTTACATGTAAATTAAATTTTTAATGGGAAAATTAATGTATATGTAAGTTATTATACTTAAACTATCATGCCAATAATCACACTAAATTTTCAAAATATAAGCAACTAGAAGGTTAACCATAAATGATGGGAAAGAGAAAAATTTAGGTTGTAACCATGGATCTAAATTAAAAACAATGAGTGGACCCGAAGGGCGATATAGCTTATTATTGTATAGATAGCAAATGGCAGTAAATTGTGCTCAGGTTTTCGTGGTCACATCTTGTGTTCGTACAGTTATTAGTTGTGTATATATGCGCCATTTCCAAAAAAAGAAGACTTTTCGGATGGTGCGGCAAGTTTAGAGAATCGATACGTTCTCGATAGTTGTAGTATGACCTGTTCTATGTAAGTGTGATGCAAGTGCACTATTACTGGATTCTGAACGACTATCATTTAGATGTTGCTTAGTGATTTAGCAGATACTGAAAAGTTTGTCCGATTTTTGTCACAATCCCTACAATCGACTTTGCATATTAGATGACGTAACATTTCCAGGGGATCTTTGTCTTTCGTTTCTTGAAAAATTTGTTTGTTAAGGACCACACTGTAGCAAGTGATGTTTCGTCTCTTCGAAAAGTTTAATGCGAGAGACCTTCGATGTATGGTAAGGAGCGATATTTCATAATGGTTTCATGAGGTTATTCTTGGTGTGAATTAATAATGTTAGTTGGAGGCCCATTGTTTTGTGTATTATTGGAATTTAAAATTTGATCAATTAATAAGAATTGTCTAATAAAATTGTTGTAAGTATAGCTATGTTTTTTTCTAATAATGAAGTGTGTGTTTTAACCCTTTGATGATGTTTATTTTGTGTTTGTCGGAATGGAAGTTAAGAATGTTGGCGAAAATTCGAGAGCTTAATAAATGTAAGAACATCAGCCCATCGTTTTTTTCACAAGAATTTACCTACCGACAGCCCAATTTAATTCTTTAATTCAACTAGTACGGTGGTTACTAAGATTAACTTTATTTGCAATTTTATATTTGCATTTGTTTTCTAATTTTTTTTTTACATGAAAAAGCCGATGTATTGGGAAATGATTAAAATGGAATTAATAAATAACATGTAATTAAAATTTGGATTTCATTTGTTACTATTGAAATCCAAATTGCTACCACCTTAAAATAATAGAGCTGATCGTGGGTGAAAAAGAACTATGTACCTAGGTACAATAAAACATTTCAGATAATAAATATCCTCTATCACTGTGTATATTTTGTACTACTGTTAAAGAGACGGTGCAGTTATTGAAGGTAATCAGTTATAATGAATATTTTTATTTTATTCGTTTAAAATTGTACTAGTAGTTAAAGAA
>NW_020438950.1:261248-263990 GCF_000699045.2 Agrilus planipennis
CTCTTCGATGATCAAGTCTCGCCTAAATTTATACATTTATAGCATTGGCTACAGTCTTCCGGATTGAAATTATGCATCTAATTAATTGGTTCAAACGCATTTAAGATAATTAATTTTTAATACATGTTGTTCAAGAAACTGCGTAAAAATATTTGACGGAACTATTGCATAATCCAAGTTTCTCTTAAATTTCATAATTTATTTACAATCAGCTTAGTATTTTTTTATTAGTCAATATTACAAGTACATGTTTACAAATTTCCTTTTTGTATGAATTTTTATACTTACGTTAGTCTTTTTGTGTAGGATTATCTACACTCAACGATATTTGAAACATTAAAATATATTTAATCCGAATTTTTAATTTTGTGTATCGTCTACTCATACTCAACACATTTGCTATTAATATTCACATCTACAATTTTTTCTGTATGTAGTAATTGATTACATAAACAACACAAGCGTAGGATTGCATATGTCATTCAGTTATCATATCAATCAAACACCTTTGGGACTTAACATGTTTTATTTAGATAAAAAGTAGGATATAATTATTGCAGCAAGAGGAACACGTAAATTTAGAAATTTTGTAACGACACGATAATTATGCAAATAAACCGATAGTTACAGTTCTTTTATACATATATAGCACTTTTTTTGACAAAAAATGAAAACTACAACTGCTAATATTCAGTGAAAGCGTCGCCATTGTCTTTGATATGGTTTCTAAATCGGAAAATAAATAATAATTTGCATAAGGCCGTGTGAAAAGAAATTTTCACCTGGGGCATAGTGTGAAGACGCCCTACACTGTATACTCAACGTCAGTTCAAATGTTAGTAGTCAATTATCAGAATGTATTTAATATGTTATTGCAATAAGAACTGCAATGGATTCCTTTTTAACAAAAACAACGCAGTTAATCCATTTAAATTTGACATTATTATATAGATAATTTTTTTTTTAGTTAGAAATACTTTGAACTAGTTAGTTATTGAGTTATTTCTATATAATCGAATTTCTTCATTACTCATTTACCATAGTCATAGAGTATTCTGTAATTGTATTTGAAATACTTTTCAGTTAATGCATGTGATAATTTTTTTTGTCCATAAGCGATTTATTTGTAGGCAATTCATCTCAATAGAATATGTACATGAATGTTGTTATACCAATTATAATGATGTAAATATTTTTTCCGATAAAAAATCACAAACTAAGTATTTATATTTGTTTGTAAATACTTTTAAGCAAGTATTTTTTATAAACATGTATGGTTTTATACTTGAATATAATTTATAAGATGAAGAAGAGTATTTGTATTTGAACACTTTTTAGAAGGTAATATCAGCTAGCACAGACTGTAGTATCTGTGTTCGCTGATAATCCAATTTTAGTACAAAATTAATGCAGTTAGATGACAGGACGAATAATAGAATTATTCGACATCTGGGATGGTGTTATGTGTCAAGGAAATTATGTCGTAAATAACATTGAAATTTCACTGGTGTGAAAGGGAACAATCGACCCTCGGTGTTATCAGAAGAACTTTATATGGTTTTATATACTCGATACGCAATCAAAACCATAAAACACATAAGTAACAAGTATTTATTAGCTGTCAAATTTTTTTTCAATTGAGAAATCTCCTAGTTCCACATATGATTTGCTCCATTATTATTTATCAGAACAATTATACATTTTTAAAATCAGAGAAAGGGAGAAAAATCAGAAGACATACATAAGTGTTGCATTAAAAAAATGTACTTCAAACACAACTCCTGTTTGAGAAAATACCACAAATGGCGCGGTAAACGCCATCTGTAGTAGAAAAAAAAAATTAGCATCGTACTACAGATGGCGTTTATCGCGCCATTTGTGGTACTTTCTAAAACGCGCTGTTAAGACAGCAGGTGAAAGTTGGTCTGTGTTCTGTCGGAGCTGTCTATGACGCGCTGATGAGATCCAAAAAGATCGCAATCGCGATCCGCGTCTGACAGTTTCGATAGAATACAGACCACTTCCAATTATTTTACTACACTCCTGTATACTAACAGGTTTACAAAAATTTGAAATTATTACAAAAAAGTTACGTAAATCATTATTTCGAATTTTCACTATATCACTTTTTATAACGATAAAGGGAGTATCAAATTAGAAAATTCACCCTGCACGGTCATAGCAATGAGTAGTTTCCTGATAAGTTACACTCGTCATATATAACTAGAAATTCCTTAACCTGCTTTGATAAGATTTAGATTCTCTTAGAGCTTTCAGGGTTGATTAGGAAACACACAATAAGTCACGCAAAAAAATTGTTATTACATTATCTAACCTTACAAAAACATACCGCAATTTTGCAATTACTTGTTTTACAAATAATAAGGCAGATTTGTGTATCTGTTATAACGGATATGAAGAAATGTGTAATAACTAAAATTTTAACAGTTTACGAAAACCGTTGCTAATTATAAACATCATTATTCTTGAGTATTATTTAATTATGATGTTGTGTTTGTTTCTTATAATGCATTAAAATAAGCTTTCGAAAATGGCTTATATTGAGAAATAAGAAAATTGATTCAACTATAATGACAGTGAATATTTTAGCTTCTGAAAGTAAAGGGTTCAATGTGTGATAAAGAAAAAATTTCCGTAAGCTACTGCTAAAAATAATCTTTCAGAAAATAAATTTTTTAATTTTTCCTTTTATAAAATGATTAAGAAACAGTTACCAATAGA
>NW_020438950.1:267278-293993 GCF_000699045.2 Agrilus planipennis
AAGAACAGTAAGTATTTATTATAAGCAATTAAAATAAAAATGTATAAGCAAAAAACTAACAAAAATCTTTAAAATTGCATATTCTAAATTTACTACAGTTTATTCCAAATTAACTCTTCGATGATCAAGTCTCGCCTAAATTTATACATTTATAGCATTGGCTACAGTCTTCCGGATTGAAATTATGCATCTAATTAATTGGTTCAAACGCATTTAAGATAATTAATTTTTAATACATGTTGTTCAAGAAACTGCGTAAAAATATTTGACGGAACTATTGCATAATCCAATTTTATCTTAAGTTTCATAATTTATTTACAATCAGCTTGGTATTTTTTTATTAGTCAATATTACAAGTACATGTTTACAAATTTCCTTTTTGTATGAATTTTTATACTTACGTTAGTCTTTTTGTGTAGGATTATCTACACTCAACGATATTTGAAACATTAAAATATATTTAATCCGAATTTTTAATTTTGTGTATCGTCTACTCATACTCAACACATTTGCTATTAATATTCACATCTACAATTTTTTCTGTATGTAGTAATTGATTACATAAACAACACAAGCGTAGGATTGCATATGTCATTCAGTTATCATATCAATCAAACACCTTTGGGACTTAACATGTTTTATTTAGATAAAAAGTAGGATATAATTATTACAGCAAGAGGAACACGTAAATTTAGAAATTTTGTAACGACACGATAATTATGCAAATAAACCGATAGTTACAGTTCTTTTATACATATATAGCACTTTTTTTGACAAAAAATGAAAACTACAACTGCTAATATTCAGTGAAAGCGTCGCCATTGTCTTTGATATGGTTTCTAAATCGGAAAATAAATAATAATTTGCATAAGGCCGTGTGAAAAGAAATTTTCACCTGGGGCATAGTGTGAAGACGCCCTACACTGTATACTCAACGTCAGTTCAAATGTTAGTAGTCAATTATCAGAATGTATTTAATATGTTATTGCAATAAGAACTGCAATGGATTCCTTTTTAACAAAAACAACGCAGTTAATCCATTTAAATTTGACATTATTATATAGATAATTTTTTTTTTAGTTAGAAATACTTTGAACTAGTTAGTTATTGAGTTATTTCTATATAATCAATTTCTTCATTACTCATTTACCATAGTCATAGAGTATTCTGTAATTGTATTTGAAATACTTTTCAGTTAATGCATGTGATAATTTTTTTTGTCCATAAGCGATTTATTTGTAGGCAATTCATCTCAATAGAATATGTACATGAATGTTGTTATACCAATTATAATGATGTAAATATTTTTTCCGATAAAAAATCACAAACTAAGTATTTATATTTGTTTGTAAATACTTTTAAGCAAGTATTTTTTATAAACATGTATGGTTTTATACTTGAATATAATTTATAAGATGAAGAAGAGTATTTGTATTTGAACACTTTTTAGAAGGTAATATCAGCTAGCACAGACTGTAGTATCTGTGTTCGCTGATAATCCAATTTTAGTACAAAATTAATGCAGTTAGATGACAGGACGAATAATAGAATTATTCGACATCTGGGATGGTGTTATGTGTCAAGGAAATTATGTCGTAAATAACATTGAAATTTCACTGGTGTGAAAGGGAACAATCGACCCTCGGTGTTATCAGAAGAACTTTATATGGTTTTATATACTCGATACGCAATCAAAACCATAAAACACATAAGTAACAAGTATTTATTAGCTGTCAAATTTTTTTTCAATTGAGAAATCTCCTAGTTCCACATATGATTTGCTCCATTATTATTTATCAGAACAATTATACATTTTTAAAATCAGAGAAAGGGAGAAAAATCAGAAGACATACATAAGTGTTGCATTAAAAAAATGTACTTCAAACACACTCCTGTTTGAGAAAATACCACAAATGGCGCGGTAAACGCCATCTGTAGTAGAAAAAAAAATTAGCATCGTACTACAGATGGCGTTTATCGCGCCATTTGTGGTACTTTCTAAAACGCGCTGTTAAGACAGCAGGTGAAAGTTGGTCTGTGTTCTGTCGGAGCTGTCTATGACGCGCTGATGAGATCCAAAAAGATCGCAATCGCGATCCGCGTCTGACAGTTTCGATAGAATACAGACCACTTCCAATTATTTTACTACACTCCTGTATACTAACAGGTTTACAAAAATTTGAAATTATTACAAAAAAGTTACGTAAATCATTATTTCGAATTTTCACTATATCACTTTTTATAACGATAAAGGGAGTATCAAATTAGAAAATTCACCCTGCACGGTCATAGCAATGAGTAGTTTCCTGATAAGTTACACTCGTCATATATAACTAGAAATTCCTTAACCTGCTTTGATAAGATTTAGATTCTCTTAGAGCTTTCAGGGTTGATTAGGAAACACACAATAAGTCACGCAAAAAAATTGTTATTACATTATCTAACCTTACAAAAACACATACCGCAATTTTGCAATTACTTGTTTTACAAATAATAAGGCAGATTTGTGTATCTGTTATAACGGATATGAAGAAATGTGTAATAACTAAAATTTTAACAGTTTACGAAAACCGTTGCTAATTATAAACATCATTATTCTTGAGTATTATTTAATTATGATGTTGTGTTTGTTTCTTATAATGCATTAAAATAAGCTTTCGAAAATGGCTTATATTGAGAAATAAGAAAATTGATTCAACTATAATGACAGTGAATATTTTAGCTTCTGAAAGTAAAGGGTTCAATGTGTGATAAAGAAAAAATTTCCGTAAGCTACTGCTAAAAATAATCTTTCAGAAAATAAATTTTTTAATTTTTCCTTTTATAAAATGATTAAGAAACAGTTACCAATAGAGCACTATTTGGTATCTATAATTTTCATAAAATTCAATTGTTTCAAACTTGACAATATTGATTCTGCAGTACTGTAGCTTCCTCAAAAGTTTCGCTTGAAACAAACTGTTTTAACAATTTCTTACGTAACTAGTGTCAAGTAAATTTTTACAACATGAATTTCCCAAATATTAAACAATAATATACAATTTAAAGCTTTTGTTTACTGTATGCAGAATTTCAAAGTCATTTTTAAAATTGATACTATGGATGAATAAAGATTTATCGTAATGAGTCTATTGTTTAATTAAGAAATGAGTTTTTGTTAATTATTCGTATTTTGAAATTTCGTTCAGGTTTTCTTGCAGACTAGTTGGTTCAACATATTCAACTTTCTTTAGCATCTTCAGCAAACTTCAAAGCTTATGTTTTACATTTATAATTGCAACTTTGTTGACATGTCGTCCAATTAAATAATAGCATGTTTTAAATACGTATTGTTACAAACTACCTTTAAAGTTATCTCAACGAACGTAGTAAGCAATTCGACGTATCAATCCACATTCGTACGTATGTGATACAAACATACAAACTGTAGTAGGTACGTATAATGCAATTGCTACTTTCATCTCTACGTACCCGGCAAACTATGTGGCTACCTTTTGAAGGTAGGATACGTTGACATGTGTTGCAAAAGTAACACTTGTTAGAAACGCAATTTACCGGGGTTTTCGTAGTGGGATTGAACCCCAAAATGCTACGTATAAATACCATTCGCGATTTCGTTAAGCTAGTATTAAACTCTTCACCATTTCTTCCTTTACACACATTAGGCAGAAGTTTAAAATGAAGGTGATAAGAATTATGTATTTCTTTTTATTATTTCCGAATTTTATCGTTCATTTTTAATCCACTGAATCGGTTAAATTCTTTTTGGTTAACTCTATCCCAAGATTTGCAAAAAGAGTGGTTAATAAATTTTTGTGTTGTTATTGCTAGGCTTTCGTTGCCCTTTGCCTTATCGCTGCAGCTGCATGCAGTCCTGTGGAATATGGGGGACATGAATATGGGGGACATGAATTAGAGGCCGCTCAACTATATCAGCCCGCACCCGCACACTTTATCCACGCAGCCCCCGCACATAAAGTCATTGCTGAACCAGTGGTAAGTGATTTTCCATAAAAATTTTGCTTCTTATGATCCATTTGATATTGATAGTACGTTTTAAAACAGGCAGGCGATTAAAAAGTAATTTCGTTGTTGTAATCGTACATATGCGTTAATGTAATACCTAAATCTATCCTGGAATTTATTTTGAGAGTTCCGTATGTGAAAAGCAATAATAAACTTCTAATAAGAACTCTCACATGTCGATTCCTTTGTCTGCCAGGAAAACATTTAGTGGATTGTTTTTAATCTATATTTATAAAACTCATAAAAACTATATCCAAAGTTCTTGATTTAACGCTTTTTTTGAGAAAGAAACTACCATTTCGTTAGGTTTTTTTAGTTCAAATCAAGTTCTTTGTTACAGTTAGTTCTTGTCATTCAAGGTACCTAATACCTAACAAAAAATTAAAAACCAAATTCCAACCCCCGATCTTTGAAAGTGAGTAATTATTTAACGAAGCGTTTTCAGATATACCTTCACAGAACTTTTTTTTCGTTTGGGGTCCTGAATTCATATTTTATGTTTGGCACGTTAAACCTAAAACACCCGGTATAAAAATTCTTGAGCTGTATATGCATGATTAACTACTATTTATTTTATCATTTTGTCGATAAATAGAGAAAGTGTTATTAAAACACAGACATTAAGTTTATAATTAATTACGTACTTGGTCATTACAAATGCAAATTATTTCATTATATGCACTATAAGCTGAGGATAACGCCGTGTTAACGTTTCTTTCTGTAAAGATCTGCATTCAGCTGATTATGTCCATAAAGTTTGATTATTGACAATGATCTTGAAATTTTTCTTGTTGTGAATAAGATGTTGGAAAGCTGAATTGACTTTCACATCAACTCATAAAAACTATATCCAAAGTTCTTGATTTAACGCTTTTTTTGAGAAAGAAACTACCATTTCGTTAGGTTTTTTTAGTTCAAATCAAGTTCTTTGTTACAGTTAGTTCTTGTCATTCAAGGTACCTAATACCTAACAAAAAATTAAAAACCAAATTCCAACCCCCGATCTTTGAAAGTGAGTAATTATTTAACGAAGCGTTTTCAGATATACCTTCACAGAACTTTTTTTTCGTTTGGGGTCCTGAATTCATATTTTATGTTTGGCACGTTAAACCTAAAACACCCGGTATAAAAATTCTTGAGCTGTATATGCATGATTAACTACTATTTATTTTATCATTTTGTCGATAAATAGAGAAAGTGTTATTAAAACACAGACATTAAGTTTATAATTAATTACGTACTTGGTCATTACAAATGCAAATTATTTCATTATATGCACTATAAGCTGAGGATAACGCCGTGTTAACGTTTCTTTCTGTAAAGATCTGCATTCAGCTGATTATGTCCATAAAGTTTGATTATTGACAATGATCTTGAAATTTTTCTTGTTGTGAATAAGATGTTGGAAAGCTGAATTGACTTTCACATCTATAATCATTAAAACAAAAAAATGAAGATCATAAAATGTAAAACAGCATCGCAGTAGGTATGTGTGATTTAGGCTTTCTGTGTATTCACTCAAGAAACGATATCTTTGGATTAGGAATATTTCATGCATGATCGATTACTGTTTAAGTTCTTTGTTATTAAATTCTTGAATCAAGTGAAATATTAGTCAATCAAATTACACTAGGGATGAGGGTAGAGGTAAGAGTGAGGGAAAAGGTGAGGGCGAGGGTGTCTTTTAGGGGGGTTGCAGACCAAAATCACTGCAAAAAGTTTAATTTGTTAGATTAAGTCAGGTCACGTAAGGGTTTGGCTACGTTGTATTAGTTGACCGAGCGGCATGGCCTAGAGGTTTAGACCATTGCTTGGCATTCGGGAAGACGCCGGTTCGATTCCGGGTCCGTCTGGCTCGGTCCAAGTTTTTCTGTGGTTTCCTTGGATCACTTAGGCAAATACTGAGGCAGTAATATTCCACAGATAATCTTTCATTCTCTTCTGTCTTCATTTCGTCCGTCTCATCTTTCTCACCCGAACCACCACCCACCCATTCCCACGATTCCTAAAAGCAGGCTGAAGAGGGCCTTCCGCCCTACCTTCCGGCATAGTCCGGAGGGACTGCCCGCCCACCAGTATTACTGGCTGGTGGGAATGAAACACCCAAAAGTTTTTTTTTGTATTAGTTACGTTTTCAAGTTTCCGATTTTTCACCTCCTCCCATTGCGCCTTCCTCTCTGCTCTTATCTGAAAATATTTTTGTACAATACTCCTACCGAGTGGGAAGTACGAAGTATTTTCCCTGGCTTCAGGAGCAAAAGTACAGCATTCACACTATTTTACGTCATCCCTACCATCTCCTGTTTGACAGATGCTTACCTCATACGAATAATTACCTTATCGATCTTTCAACTCCACCCCTTCTGCCACAACACCCGACAGCCGATTAATTTCGACGAAGATGTACTCTAGTAACCCCCGTTTATGATCCCGCGCAACCCCAATTTCACATGGGACTAGGATCAAATTTCACCTGCACTCCAATGGGGGTAAATTTTACTACCAACTCCTCTACCTCACCCCCAACAAATTCCAATGGGTATATATACTAATAACCCACCTTGATCATCCCTATCATATCAATACAATACGGAGGTGGAGTGAAAATGTAAATAATTACCATTCTTTGGCGAAAAGCATTTTTTCGATGAAGAATCTAGAATTTCTGACTTAAGAGTAACAATTTTTGATTAAAAATTTTTATTATTATCAAAGATGAAAGAATATCATTTTTCAGTGTTCTTAAAATGCTTACAGTTATATTACTTATATTATTATATCTAATCTCGCGTGTGATCGATTTTCGATCAATTAACTTTACCTAAAATAAGAAAGAAAAAAAAATGTATTGCATCGGTCGGGATGCGATCTGGACCGCTTACGCGGTACTGAACCGTTTAAAAAATGCTTTTTACAAGTAAACTTTGTGTCACTTATACGGTGCTTTGAATTGGTATTAATTATAAATTAATTTCAATTGTATTTTACATGTCCTAACATCAACATAAGCACAAACTTTGTTTTGTACACATCTATGACGTAGTGTCTTTCGAATTATGTTTACAAGTTTGATTTCTCTCCTTTTATAGTAAAACCAAAAAATAAAATAAAATAAGTTTTGACGCTTGCATATTAATACTTAGGCATATAAGGCAAAATGCTCATTAGCGAAATTGCATAATTTACTGAAAACTGTCTTAAACCAGCCTAATTTTCAAAATTTTTTGAACAAAGCGCAACATCCCTCAATAGTTTTAAATGACATTCAGTTGGACTTGCTTTAGTTTATTATTTGTATCAAAAGATGACTGAAGACATTTGTACGAATTTGACTATACCAGAATGTAGTATTTTTACGATGATGCCGCCCTTTGATTGACAATTGCATGCTGTAATACAGTATCCCTATGTTTGTTTATCAACTCGTTACCACTGTATACTGTATAAGATTTATTTGCAATACACAAAATAAGGAAATAAAACAAGTACTCTTGTATAAGTGTATTGCACAATAACATTGAAGTAGCAACTTAAAATTTTCTACAAAAATAAATTGTTGTCAGACAAGTAGCTACATTCGAGAAATAAGAAAGTATAGTGTAATGTATTATCCGTTACGAAATTCATCATACTAACATTTTTCTCTCTATTAATCACTCACATAATGTCTGATTAGATGTATGAATTTTCAATACCGGAGTAGTAATACTGAGAATATGTAATTACTTATATAATATTATTTATTTGTTTTATAACATCAAATTTTCGGAATGGAAGTGGATAAAAATAGGCCAGACGGGCTGATAGTACACCTAATCAGGCTTGAAAGGTTAGTTAGAGACATATTAAAAGCAGAAACCGGCGTTAAGAGGGGTAGAGGTAAATCTAGGTTAGGTTACTGTTCACAAAGAGTTAAGCATGTGGGAAGTTCTAGTTTTAAGGAAATGCGAAGAAAAGCTCAGGATAGGCGGTATTGTATTTAACCAATCTTAGAACAGACAACCCTATGATGATGATATAACATACACTTTTCTTTTGTTCTTATTTAAAAATTATTTGGCCTTTGACATCACCTAAACTGAATAATATTTTTTACTTTTCTTTATAAGAACCCTTTTAAATATATCCAAAATATAATGATATGAACCCTTTTAAGAGTAAAACAAAACGTATTGTTCTTGACAATGGTTTAACAATTTGCCTCATTATATTTTGTAAACATTTCTTTTTAAATTTTCTTGTTTAACTTCTCCAAAAATGTCTCAAATCACATTGATGATCAAATCATAATCCATGTTATTATGGAACCGTCTCGGGAGTGTACTTTTCCTATTGAAAATAAGTAAAAGTATATTCTTTTTTTATATATACTTTTAAGTTGTAAATATTAATCAGTTTTTATTTCATTTGCCGATAAAATTTTGCATGTACTTTTGGTCTTTAAGTAATGTAATAATCCGGCTCTGATTTCCTTTTTCATTAACCGCTTAACGCTTGTTAAGAGTGCGGTGTGTTATATTAGTAAGTGGTATTAGCGGCGGCCGACACAGCGAGCTCCAAGTGTTTCAGTGTATTACATTCTCTATAGTATAACGGTAGCGTTGTTTTATAGTTTCACTCTTTTATGGATAATTTGGAAAGTTAGGTTGCTCTTAATGGCTAGACTATTCCCTGAAAAATATAGGTAACTACCAGCCGGTAAATTATTTAAACAAACAACTGTTTCTTTCATCAGTTACATCACCTAAACCTATTCCTCTAGCTCGTTAATGCTTACGTACAGTTTTACTAGTTTCTTTTAATTGGATTCTAAAAATAGAAACTTCTTCAGGAGAAAAAAAAAGATCTTATCAAACAACTTCAACGAAATGCATTTAAACTATTAGAATTCGATTAAACTACAGAAGAAAATTAAACAGGCACTTAAAGATTTATTCAATCACCTAAACTTGTTTAACAAGACCTTCTGTACTTGAAAGAAGAACTTTTTGACAGTCAATATTTTGCAACAATTGCACCTGTATGAAGAAATTCTTAACAGACTTCAAAAATTGGAAAATATGTTCTCCATTCCTCTGTTTGTGTATACGTTTAAGCATACCTTCAGCAATTACGTATCGATTTGGTTCAAGTTTTCTTGTTTTTTTTAAAAGAGTAAATCATCGAGATGGTTTCATGCACATTTAGTTGGTCTACGACTCCGGAATTCGGTTTAAAAGTAGATATTTCTTTGGAGATATCAATAGTGCGTCAAGCGACGAACCCGCCCACAGTAGCACATAAAACATAATTATGCACTGTTTCTGTATTTGTATATGTACAATATTCTTTTTCCTTGCATTTCTAAGAGTTTCTGTCCACCTGTCGGTCTAAAATGGTTAGTGAATTTTTAAGGAAACATGGGTATGCTTAAGCTTGAAATTTTAAGAATTTCTATACAATTCACATATGACTATCGATTGGGTAAAGTCGGACCTACCGTCATCATCATCATCATCATAAGGTCGTCAGTCCTAAGACCTATCCTACCTTTCATTCCTAGCCAATTTTTTTTATTATTCTTTACTGGATTTTCAAAATTAATATATCTTCACTACACTTCGCATTTCCTCAAAACTAGAACAACCCACATTCTTAACGATTTGCGAACTGTAAGCTAATCTAGGTCCACCTATACCCCTCCTAACTCCTGTTTCTGCCTTTAATATGTCTCTGACTAGTCTTTCATGCCTGAAAAGGTGCCCCACCAACCTATCTCGCCTATTTATTATTGAATTCCATAGAGTCCTCTGTTCTCCTATTCTTTCTAATACCTCTTCACTTTTAACTTTCTCTATCCACGGTATCCTCATCAATCGCCTGTAACACCACATTTCGAACGCTTCTAACTTTTTCTTTTCCGCCGCGCCCACCGTCCACGTTTCGCACCCGTACAACGCCGCGCTTCAAACATACCTCTTTAACAAACATTTTCGAATTTCCAAATTAACCGTTCGCGAGTATAGAAGTGACTCCTTTTTATTAAAGGTCGCACGACCCTGCGCTATCCTCTGCTTTATATTCCTACTACTCCTTCCGTCCTGACTTATCTTACTTCCTAGATATCTAGCTTAACAGTTTGTAATTTGAGGAGATGAATATTATTAATATTGTAACTCCATAACAACACAATAATTATCTCGTCACACAATAGTTCTTTCCGGTGGAGAATTAATATAGATAACAACGTTGTGTGCTATTTCTATACTAAAATTTGTAAAACTCCAAACTTAGTGAAAGAAAACTGCTTGTATGTAAACTACCTATAGTACCTATTAAGTATACGGTATTCGTAGTTCATGTAACGCCCTGTATATTCAGTAGTGATACGTATAATACCTGTAAATACGTAATCCTATTACGGCATCGCAAATAACGATCGAAATATCATGTATCATTGTATCATTAAATCAATGCGTCTCGTAGTGATGGTAGTGATGTAATAAAGAGAGCACTCACTTCTTGGCTATGCATCTGATCCTATTTAATGACAAGGAATTGAACCGAAAGACTTCAATGTATTGCATGTATAAGTATGTAAATCAGTAGAAGTCTTGCGTACTCGCATAAATAATAGCGATCGTTCGACAGCTATCAATTTTATTACGTTTATGTATGCACAAGTAAACCAACTCCGGCCAATTGTATGTAGGAAAGGGCGATTGAAGTCGATTAGTAAGAATGTGTAGAATCTGAGAAGAAATATACTTCCGTACTTATGTGGATTACATAAATTCCAGGATATTAAACATTAAACTCCTTTTAAGAGAATCCAGCATAAATTTTGTTTACTATGAAAGGACAATAGGGTTTATACTAATAATAGTTAAATCCTTTTCATTGACAACAGCGAGAAAATTTAAAAAACATTGTCTTTAAAAGGGTCTTCATCATCAATATAAGGTCGTCAGCCCTAACACTGGTTGGACACGTACCTCCACTCTTTCCTATCCTGAGCTAATCTTCGCATTTCCCTAAAACTAGAATATCCCACATCCTTAACTATTTGCGAACAGTAATTTAATCTAGGTCTACCTCTACTCTTTTTAACTTCTGTTTCTGCCTCTAATATGTCTCTGACTAGACCTTCATGCCTGAGAAGGTGTTCTACCAACCTATCTCGCCTATTTCTTGTCGACTTCCATAGAATCCTCTGTTCTTCTATTCTTCATACCTCTTCATTTCTAACCTTCTCTATCCACGGTATCCTCATAATTCGCCTGTAACAATACATTTCGAACGCTTCTAACCCTTTTTTCCCGCCGTGCCCATCGTTCATGTTTCGCTTCCGTACTCCTTTCGTATACCTTTAACAATATTTTCGGATTTTTAGACTAACTGTTTGTGACCAGAGAAGTGACTTCTTTTTTGTTAAAGATGACTCGACCCTGCGCTATTCTTCACTTTATATACCTACTACTCCTTCCGTCCTAACTTATCTGACTTCCTAAATACCTAAAATCAGGCACTCCTTCTAACTGTTCGAGCGGCATGGACTAGAGGTTAGACCATTGCTTAGCATTCGGACGTTAATTCGATTCCGGGTCTGTCTGCCATGGTCCAAGGTTTTCTGTGGTTTCCTTGGATCACTTAGACTAATGCTGGGTCAGTAATATTCCACAGATAATCTTCCATTCTCTTCTGTCTTCATTTCGTTCGTCTCATCTTTCTCATCCGAACGACCACCCACCTATTCTCAAGATTCCTGAAAGGAGGCTGAAGAGGGTCTTTTGCCATACCATACCTCCCGAAGGTACTGCCTTAGTGACTATTGGGAATGAAGCACCCAAAAGTAAACTTCTAATTTTTCGTTTCCTATTTTTGTATTCGCTCTTTCTCAACTTTTTCTTCCCTTGCATACTAGTATTTTGTTTTACTTTTATTTAAAAGGTCTTAAGTTAAATATAATCCTAAGCTACATTTTATATGTCTAGTTCTATACAACAACCTGATCTAAAGGTTTTAAAGCAAATGATTGATCTGATTGAACAGATGCATGAAGTTGAAAAACTGTAATGAGAATGCAACCGTTATCTTCCAACTGATTTAATTATATATACTCAAAAAATTTGGAGTTAAATAAAATTCAAAGTATTGATCAAAATGGATGTTGTGCATTTTTTTAGATATTGGACACTTCATTAGGCAACTTTGCCCGAAATAAGATCCCTATAGTGAGCGTCGAATTTCAACCACCATGTATAAGCTGATTAAAACATAAAAAAAACTAGAATTTGTGGTATTCAGTGCTAACTCTAAGTTGATCTGTTAGTATAACATATTCATTCATCACTTAGATGATCCATTACACTGACTCCTGGAGTTATACAAATTGCTGGAACATTATCAGATTCTTGTTCGACGAGAGCGAATCATTTTACATGCATAAGGATTTTAAAAACCTCAAAATCCGTTAATTGTAGAGACTTAAAGAACTCTTCTGTTTGATATTTATACGAGAAATAATCCGTAAATGTTTTTTTTATTTGTAGGCATATCCTAAATACCATTTCAATTATGGTGTTAAAGATGGTCACACAGGCGATATCAAGGAGCAATCGGAAGAACGCGATGGAGACGTGGTGAAAGGCGAGTATTCTTTGGTCGAGCCCGATGGCACTGTCCGAAAAGTGGAATACACCGCGGACGATCACAACGGATTCAACGCGGTTGTGTCCAAGTCCGGTCACGCGGTCCATCCAGCTCAGCATGCGAAAATAGCCGTTCCCATAGAATCGCATGGATACTACCATCATTAAGTCTAATCATATACCTTATTAGTTAGTATTTAATGACAGGTGCACATTATTTGTGCAAGAAGAATTTCATCAACGTCATCGTGGTATGTTTGGTTGATGATGGTTATGAATGGTGGGATTGGTTGCTTAGATAGTATTGCACAAACCGTCTACGATGCTGTTGCATCTGTCTGATTGTCTATCTTCTTAATCAATTATACATACCCACTTATGTATCTGTATCTCGCATGTTTGTTTGTGTGCATGTGTACATACTGCGATATCTATGTAAAATATGATGTTACTTGCACAACACTGTATTCGTGAGTTTAACCCATTAGCATTTACGTTTCCTTCATGTTTTGTTACGATAACCTTTGTACACAACCAATTAGGTTTATGTACGTTTTCTTACATTCATATTAGGTACATTGCACTACGTTTATAGTCGGGGTTAAATTTGTAAATCAGCCAGTACGGATCTGTCCAATCTCAACCTAATAATACCTATGCCTATCTTCATTGTCGTTTCAATTTTTATATTTATTTTCATTTTCATTGATTAGATTTTATTACTAGATAATTTTGTTTGTATTTCCTACCTAAGTATTATTTTATATTAAAATAAATAATTTTGAAGAGGAATTTTATATATCATATTAAGACACCCTCTGCATTTATCTGCAACAGTCGATGAAATTAATTATTTTTTAGGGTTGAACTAAGGAAGGTATGCATTCAAATGATGATTTTATTAATAATTAATTTAATAATCGTGAAAAATACGTTACTTTATCTTCTGGGACAAGTTGCAATTTTCTTCTACCACTTGATAATACAAGATAAGGAACAATCTCACCCCATTCATACATCGTACATTTTAGAATATGTACGGCCCGGGCACCGCCGAGAATTACTCTTAGTATTTGATAAAAGAGAAACATACAATTTAGATATGGGAAAGGAGTTGCGCTAATAAGGGCTGTTCAAGACCTATTCAGGGTTCTAAAACATTTATTTTTATTCTAATGGTGAACTGACCACTTTTTAGACCAATGAATGATATGCAGTTTCTTACCTGAGACTCGCAATACATTGAGAATATAATAAAAAAAAAATGAAAAATAGAGCCGAAGTAAGAAGTCCACGAATCAGGTAACTCAGGATGGATAAAGTGGTAGTAATGAATAGCACAGGGTTGAGTTGTTTTTAATAATAGAAAACATTGCTATTTTTCCGAAAGGTTAGTCTAGAAATTCAAAAAAGATTATATTAAATATTAATTTTAAGATATATGCTTGGTGTACAACTCTATACGAATGAGAAACGAGAATGAGGAGAGTGACATAAAATAAAAAGTTAGATATGGTGGTGTTATGGGAAAATGGTAAAAATGTCGTGGGTTGAAAAGGTTAGAAATGAGGAGTTGTTAACAAAACTGGAAATTAGGGATCAATAAGAAAAGGAAAGATAGGGGAATTAGATTACTGTTCGTAAATATTGAGGAATGTAATACGATGTTCATGTTATTGATTGATCAACTTGTGATCATGATTTGAAATAATTTTTGAATAATAAAAAATAATTTTTTAAGGAGTAAAGGGGGGCCCATTGTACTTTTGGTTTTAAAAAATTCCAAAAATGCAAACAAATATTAGTAACTAGCGATCCGCCCTAGCTTCGCACGGGTGCAATGATGATACTAAATATGTATATTTTTGTTTTGTTTAGATTATTATCGAGAAGGGGAAATCTTCAAAAGATACCCCCTGAACATACTAAACATACTACTGTAATTTAATACTCTTTGAAAATGGTGTTGTAACCGAAACGATCGTCAGAATTAATAAAAATCTGTGAAACAAGCCAAGTGTTCTTTTTAATCCTAAGCTACATTTTATATGTCTAGTTCTATACAACAACCTGATCTAAAGGTTTTAAAGCAAATGATTGCTCTGATTGAACAGATGCATGAAGTTGACAAACTGTAATGAGAATGCAACCGTTATCTTCCAATTGATTTAATTATATATACTCAAAAAATTTGGAGTTAAACAAAATTCAAAGTATTGATCAAAATGGATGTTGTGCATTTTTTTAGATATTGGACACTTCATTAGGCAACTTTGCCCGAAATAAGATCCCTATAGTGAGCGTCGAATTTCAACCACCATGTATAAGCTGATTAAAACATAAAAAAAACTAGAATTTGTGGTATTCAGTGCTAACTCTAAGTTGATCTGTTAGTATAACATATTCATTCATCACTTAGATGATCCATTACACTGACTCCTGGAGTTATACAAATTGCTGGAACATTATCAGATTCTTGTTCGACGAGAGCGAATCATTTTACATGCATAAGGATTTTAAAAACCTCAAAATCCGTTAATTGTACAGACTTAAAGAACTCTTCTGTTTGATATTTATACGAGAAATAATCCGTAAATGTTTTTTTTATTTGTAGGCATATCCTAAATACCATTTCAATTATGGTGTTAAAGATGGTCACACAGGCGATATCAAGGAGCAATCGGAAGAACGCGATGGAGACGTGGTGAAAGGCGAGTATTCTTTGGTCGAGCCCGATGGCACTGTCCGAAAAGTGGAATACACCGCGGACGATCACAACGGATTCAACGCGGTTGTGTCCAAGTCCGGTCACGCGGTCCATCCAGCTCAGCATGCGAAAATAGCCGTTCCCATAGAATCGCATGGATACTACCATCATTAAGTCTAATCATATACCTTATTAGTTAGTATTTAATGACAGGTGCACATTATTTGTGCAAGAAGAATTTCATCAACGTCATCGTGGTATGTTTGGTTGATGATGGTTATGAATGGTGGGATTGATTGCTTAGATAGTATTGCACAAACCGTCTACGATGCTGTTGCATCTGTCTGATTGTCTATCTTCTTAATCAATTATACATACCCACTTATGTATCTGTATCTCGCATGTTTGTTTGTGTGCATGTGTACATACTGCGATATCTATGTAAAATATGATGTTACTTGCACAACACTGTATTCGTGAGTTTAGCCCATTAGCATTTATGTTTCTTTCATGTTTTGTTTTGATAACCTTTGTACANACAAACCGGCCGGTACCGCCGCAACCGCTATGTCCCTGCATTTTAAATCTGTAATATCTTCGAAAATATTCATTTAAATTAGATGCTGTAAAGGGCCATATTGATCTATATTAAATGCACAATGTATTTAAGGTAGGTACTTAATTGGATAAAAATTAATGCTGTATTGCTTACAATCGCTTCGTAAATAATCCATTATTTCTCATAAAAAGTAAAGGATAAAAATGGTTATTGTGGGTTATCCCTAAGAGATAGACATATATCATCGCGGACTTTTTTGTAGACTTTTTTAAGATGTACAATATTGTAGTACATTATTTTGATCTATCTCGTAGGGTTTAGCCAGCGTTTGCAATGTAAGCGCAAAAAATGTGTTTATTTACGACATCACATTAGAAACCTCTAAAATTATCAGTGTTTCCCTACTATATTATGCATGTATTATACATATAAACCTTCCTCTTGAATCACTCTATCTTTTAAAAAAAACCGCATCAAAATCCGTTGCGTAGTTTTAATGATTTAAGCATACATAGGGACAGACAGCGGGAAAGCGACTTTGTTTTATACTTGTCTTTAAAAATTTTTTCAAAATTATAAGTGGGAAATTACTTTAGTAATTAATTAGTACATCAAAAGTATTAGGAAGAGACTCTTGCATTATTATAAAAGGTACCATGTTTAAGCTTTAAAAGATATTTTTGACCTCAGCAATGAACAAAACAAGTTTTTTAAATAAACTTTTCGGTCATTTAAAAAAAGATTTTCTTAGCAAAAAGGTTTAAAATGTATAGAGTATTATCATATTTAATTACCATGTCCCTACGTCGTTTAGCTTTAGCTATTGTAGCCCTATTATTTGTTTAATTCGTTCAGGGAATACTTTTCAAAAGAGGAATGTGTAAATACGATCTCAGCGTGCAGTACACAAGTAGTAAATTCAATCAAGTTTTAGATTAACATTTATATCGAACTAAACTGTATTACAATAGATTAAAAAACGTGTTGGTCGTATAGTAGTTATCCGCGGTGTAGCGCAGTAAATGTCAATTTTAAAACAGTTATTACGGTCGACAGCTTAAGATAAATGCAACTACTGTAGGTAGAAAACTTTACGTATTAGGAAAGCAATTTTTAGACGAACTATTTTATGTACTTGGCCTACGACAGCCTATTATTATTCAGAAGTAGTTCTCGAGGATACGCCTATTCAAAGAAAGTTAATAAAACAAAAGCAGTAAGCAAAATAAATAACTATCCAATGAGAACAATGATAAGCTACTTGCTGACGTTGTCAGATGGTAATTATTTAAAGCACAAATACAAAATATAAAATATTATCTGTGACTATTTTTTATTCCTTTTTATTCTGAAAACACCAAATTCAATAGTTTGTTTGTTTAATCATGAAATTTTGTACATAAATTGTCAGAACATAGCATACCTTATACATAGAAAAAAATACTGTTCCCGAGGGATAGAAAAAATTAGTTTTGTGGTCGTTGATGATCTTTGGCTTGGTTTGGTAAAACCTAGAATCCTTATAAAAGGATGTTGAAATTCTTACTGGATAAAACGATTTCCTCCTAATCTGGCGATTGTTTTCTTTATTTTTCCTATGATTGGAGAAGCGCAACAACGTTACAGTTTGACTGGGTGCTCCCATAACAATACTATAAATGATTAAAAAAAAAAAGATCACCAATGTATTGAATTTTTTATACTTGAAAAGATCGAGTTCGGCTGTTCATTTACGAGGTGGAACTATTTGAACCAAACTTTCAAGTTGGGTTATTATCTGAATCGACTGGAATTGACTGGGTGTCCAACCCAATCGAGTGAGTGCTCAGGCACCCTCGGACCCCCCTTATTGCGCCCCTGATTGTTTGTATTTTGTTGTATTATTTAAGTTCTTCAATTCTTACAATAAAATTATACTTATTATCTGAATCGACTGGAATTAACTGGGTGCCCAACCCAATCGATTGGGTGCTCAGGCACCCGCGGACCCCGCCCCCTTGTTGCGCGCCTCACTGTTACGTATCACATATGTGAAAGGCTCTATTAAATTTTTCTGTTGTATTCTACATATCTGNGGACCCCCCTTATTGCGCCCCTGATTGTTTGTATTTTGTTGTATTATTTAAGTTCTTCAATTCTTACAATAAAATTATACTTATAAGCGTATTTATTATTAGTTTATATTATTAGCTTTTCTGCTTTATTAATAAAGATAATAATGCGAATAAATAAAACGTTTTTAAAAGATGGAAGTCTTTGTGTTAGTTATAACAATTGCATTTGTTATTAACGGTAAAAATTGGTTTGGAAGAAGTCACGGATCACTAACATAGAACAACTAAAAAGTACTCTGTTGTACAAAAAATAAATTATACAAAAAAAATTGAACACTAATTATGACTTTAATATTAAATAATTAGTGATCAAATTTGCAGTATTTTTGAACTGGGATAAGGTTGGTTGAGTATGCTAGATAAGGTTAGGTTAAATATTGCTATAATAAGGGTCATACCGAAACTGATATCTCATATATAAACACAAGGGATAAGGGGCAAAATAACCCCCTAATTATAACCGTATTCGGTTCATCGCAAATCGACCGTGAAAGCCTACAAGATATTCCATTCATTGTTGTTTATGTTTTATGTAAAATATTAATTACTTTTACTACAATATCCTTTATGTTTTAAAACGACTTCATTTCCTTAGTTTCCTTTTTGACGCGAAAGAGTGTGACGTTATTAATTACTGCAATTATTTCGTTAAGGATAAATTTGATTTACAAATTGGTTCTTTGATCCCTCTCATCATCTTAAACTAAAAACAAACTCGTTTACAGTTAGTATGATTAATGATTAAGCTCTATTCTTATTAGCATGATAATCATCATACTTTCTTTCGTTTAATCGAAATCTTTTGATAATCTTTTTATGTCCGACGACATGCCGGGCAAATTGTGGGAAATACTTCCTTTTCAACATCTACAAAAAACTGGAATAATTATTCATGTACAAAAAAGGCAAACGTTTTGATACGAAGTCAGTTTTTTATATTATTTAGAAGAACGTGGTATGAATTTGTCTTTATAAGGATTGCAAAAATTTTGTATTAATAGGCGACACCAGCGTTACAGACAAATGTTGCTATGTTATTAACTATAACAGAGTGACGGACATTAAAAAGAGAAAACGATTTGATTATAAAACGATAAGAATCTCTGTATTTTGATTAGGCATTTATTTATTCTAAACAAACAAGAGATATTTCTCTTAAAATAAAAACAGCAAATAATCCGCAAGTCAACATAACATGCATTTATAATTTTGTTATACATTTCTTCCACAAGTTAGTGTAATACACACTTCATGTTTTTCCTAGAGCATTTTCAAAAAGAAGCACGTTATAGATTTTGTATTCTTTAATTTCAATTAAGAAATCACCTCACTGTTACAATAAAAGCAAGTTACCTGGTACTATTTAAAATTAAAATACCTTAACGTTATGCCAGCTTAATTAGCAATAATCTAAGTAAAAAACAACAAAGTAACAACATACAGCAAACAAATACCAATATCTTTTCCTACATGATGTGTTTTAACTTCCTATTTGCATGAACGACAAAGCCTTTCAATATTTTTTCTGAATTAGCTCAATTCGACTTAAGGGTGCAAACCATGAATTACAGCTGTTTTTAATTCTTTTACATGCACGCAAGGTCCTGTTCCTTGGTCATCAAGGTCATCGGACCTAACTCCCGTAGGGACTTATTTATAAATTACAAAAAAAACTCTAGAATTGAGCTTTATATTTATATATACCAAAGTTATGCATTTCTAACTCTAATGCAATTAAAATTAATTCGGAAAGGAATATTGAGTAAGGTCGTTCATGCATTCAGGAACTGAAACAATATATCCTTGTTTGTCCCCACTTAATTGGAATTAAGGAATACGAAATATATAAAATGCGACTTTTAGGAAACGGTTTGGGAAAAGTATTAAGTGTCTTATATCGTATATTTCAATAGTTGAGCATCCTTAAAATATAGATAAATATATAAAATCAATTTTTGCATTATATTAATTAAAAAGAAAATTACTTTATGCCATTAAATTCTATGTAACTACAAAAATCAAAAATTTTTGTCAGGAAAATAGTTATAGATATTTCTCGAAAATGCATATTTCGCACCGTATTTTTGACATTATTATAGATAATGAGATATTGGTATTAGTTTTTCCTTTAAATGTGTCCAACTTGGTCCACCCTATGGGTACCTATCTAAGATGAATACACGAATAAAACAACATCTCTCTAACAAATATGACTGGGGAAGTATCAAATATATCGGGGAATTACAACAACAGCAATGACCCAAAAGCAACGGCGAACTATTATCGATTTTTAAGGACAATTGACATTCGTTTCAATAACCGAAAGTAGTTTGTCACGGTATACGGCGATCTAGCATAATTAATATGCTATACACAATATGAGGGATTTTCATTATTCAATGCTCACACTATTGAGTGTTTATATCTTTAATTGTTAATTTTATTTTACAATAACTATCTAACATATTACATGTGTCATAGGGAAAATAGTCTTAGTATTGGAAGGTTTATTTTTCGACCTACAGCACGCATAGTTGAGAAAAATCCATGGGTTACTTGATGCCTCGTATTTTCTCCCGATTTTTTCTCCATTCGCCATCGAGATTGTATACTGCACATGCATACATAGGAGAATGTTACACGTCTAGATTGTAGCATCTACTACCTCCATCGTGGTGATCTTAGTAAATGATAAATGCGGCCACACACATAAGGGAAGTCTCGATTACATGAACTAGTCTATGCAGATAACGAGAACGTTGTAAATTGCACAAAGAACATGAAGTACGTGCATCCGAGAATGCATATGGTGTATAGATAGTATTGGTGTATCAGTATGGGTTTACATTTGTGTGTGTTAAATAACATGGACGAACATACGTTTTCAATATTATTGCATCTCCATGTTACATTATCTGGACCTCAAGTACGAGGGTGGATTGATAAGTTTCCGGCCTAACCAAGAGATGACGCCACTAGGCCTACCTTGAGGTGACATTCTATAGTACCATCCTTGGATAGCTTGTAGCTATAGTTTCAGCCCGATCTCCTTGCTAGTGTAGGTTTGACAGCACGCTGAACAAGACGCCTCTGTGGTTTTCGTAAAAATGGAAAAGCAGGAAAATCGTNACGTTGTAAATTGCACAAAGAACATGAAGTGCATCCGAGAATGCATATGGTGTATAGATAGTATTGGTGTATCAGTATGGGTTTACATTTGTGTGTGTTAAATAACATGGACGAACATACGTTTTCAATATTATTGCATCTCCATGTTAAGGACATGTTACATTATCTGGACCTCAAGTATATCTATAAAATTTATACCAACACGACGCTTTAAAAAATATTTTATTTTTCTTTTAATCTTTCACTTTAAGTTTCAAATGACGAACGTAAAAGTTTTATTGTTGTATCACTTTTATAAGAGGCTTAACGCAAGAAGGCTGCTATTATACAGGGTGTATTAATAATACCTAGCAAAGATTCAAAACCCTTAAAATGATTCTGTTGAATTTCATTCAAAATATCTTTAGTCTTGTTGCAGAGAAGGTACAATATGGAGTTTTCAAATTTAAAAATGGAATACTACAGTTGAATGCAAAGATGAGAAAAATTATTGTTACAAAATCTATTTGAAATTGAACTTGCAATATACGTCCTTATGTTCTGTAACATAATACGCTTTTGATATTTTTGGAAGCTGTTTTTTTGTAATTTATTAACAAATTAGCTACAGTTCAGTATCTGGACATGTCAGTCAGGGGCTAGATCATATCAATGGATGGACCCCTATGAGGGAAAAGTTCTAACATACAAAAGTAGCATGAAGGGAAAGAACAAAGAAATAAATTAGTTTTAAGATGTAATATCTATTTTGGTTGCAAACATAAATATTACCTAACCTAAACCTATTCAAACCCTAGACCACACAGCCATAGGGGGTGCGGGATATCAAATTAAAGCTAAGACGAAAAGGAACATAGTGATGGAAGTCCTACCTGTTGGAATCCTCTCGTTCAAGAGAAAAATCTTCTATTTAAGTTTATCACACCTAGGCCCTCATTCCTTTCGTCAGAGCAAAAGACATATCCGCAACACTCACTTTGATTGTATTGTCTTTATCTATTGTAACCTAAGCAATCAAAAAATACAAGTATTTTTTCGTCAAACTAAATAATAGAAACTTTTAAACCTCTGTGTCCATTTCCTATCATTTAGGTCAGTGCATCAAATTCGATTATGACAATAATATTGTATATCGCAAGAACAAAAATTATAATCTTAACTGAGTCATTATTGACTCGATAAATACTGTTTTACTGTGGAATCCACTTAAATCTTATTACCCAATCAGGACTTTGGTGTTTTTGTATTAAGCATATAAAAATAATATAATGGGAAAACTCAACTTGACTCCACTACGGTGGAAACTAAGCCATTCTAGTTTTTAAAATATGCAAAAAGTTTCAAAACTATATCCAAATGAAAACATAAATCTATTATAATACATCTATTCAGAGAAAGTCATTTAAAGTACAAAATATTAGTAGATATTTTGTATTTTAAACATACTCATTTCAAATAAACCACATCTAAGGTCGAGTAAGGTATAATATGACAGGGTTCTGGTTTACACATTCCTAAATTCCGATTTATGATCATAATTCGTCTAAATGAGTAGAAAAATACATATAAAATAGTATGAAAAGTTCTGTAAATATTATGAAAACCAAAATGATATTTTACGGTTTACCTATATTTGCTTAGAATCAAAGCCTGATGTTGTGTAATTGTAAAAACTGTTACCCTAATCTTGCTTTGATTCCACACTACAATTTACTTTATTGATTTAACATACAGTCATTCAGAGAACTACTTTTGAATTTAATGCTTCCCTTAAGCTAAATATATATTTAACATTTTTATTTTATATGAATGAGCAGTGAAAACATATAGCAAACATAAACATCTAAAAGGTGACATCAGGGCATGATTATGTATTAGACACAGACATTTGCTAATGTTATTTTTTTTACTTCATAATAATAAAACCTAAACTATGCGATGGTCACATTTTATAATATAATTTTACATTTTTCAAAAATATTCGAGACGTTTACAGGTAACCGTAATAAATTCATTTGTGGAAATAGCAAACTGGTTGGTTTTAGAAGTAGTAATTCTCCGAATTACCTAGTTTGCTTCAGTATGTCTCTATGTACTTTTTTAATTAGACAGAAAGAAGGTAAAAACAAAACGGCAGAAATATCGCAGTCAGCAACAAATTACTAAGTAGAATTTACATGTTCTAAGAACTAGTTCTAGTGGGATAATAGATAATATAGGATTTTAACTATTTTGTGACAGTTATTTACTCTTATGTGTTGGCTATTCCACCTCTACCACTTCCACGGGAGTGTTCGACGTATAAATTTGTTGGTCCTAAGTCCCTTGACCTTGTATGTGCTTTATCCTGCGATATCTAACGTGAAAGTGACTCAAAATAATGGGACATTTAAAGCAATTATCTTTGGTAAGTGAGCTTCTTGATCTTTACGTTCATTGATTTCAATCAACATTTTAAAAAACAAAAGATACAATCTTCTGAAAGGGATTCGATGAAAAAAGTACCTATTGTTAGCTTTCTAAAACAAAACATGTAAAGAAACTGAGTTTTACTTTGCATTCATTTTTTTTAAAGTTACTTTTAAAGATGCTCAATGTTGGTAGGGTTGAGTATTATTATTATTATTATTTATTACATGTGTCATAGGGAAAATAGTCTTAGTATTGGAAGGTTTATTTTTCGACCTACAGCACGCGTAGTTAAGAAAAATCCATGGGTTACTTGATGCCTCGTATTTTCTCCCGATTTTTTCTCCATTCGCCATCGAGATTGTATACTGCACATGCATACATAGGAGAATGTTACACGTCTAGATTGTAGCATCTACTACCTCCATCGTGGTGATCTTAGTAAATGATAAATGCGGCCACACACATAAGGGAAGTCTCGATTACATGAACTAGTCTATGCAGATAACAAGAACGTTGTAAATTGCACAAAGAACATGAAGTGCATCCGAGAATGCATATGGTGTATAGATAGTATTGGTGTATCAGTATGGGTTTACATTTGTGTGTGTTAAATAACATGGACGAACATACGTTTTCAATATTATTGCATCTCCATGTTAANGTATTTGTTTATTTTACTCTTCTTCAGAAGTTACAAATATACTAGAACTTCTGAAAAACTTACAACGTAGCGAAGCATATGATAAGTTAAGTAGTTTCGGGAGGAGTTATAGTGGGAAACAAGTTAGCTTTGTACAAAAAATAACAAAAAGCATTGAATGTGTGAACGTGTACATATATAACAACGATATTTACTATTATGACTGCGGTTTTAGATTCCAAGTAGATCATTTTTGGTGATTCACCATTGTCAAAGATAAAATCTAACAATATTAAAATAAAATGCAACTTATTATCTTGATCAAAGAATTCTTAGAATTAGTTTAGTAATTTCAGAGATTACCACCGACAAACAAAAGACAAAAAAAGATTTACCTCTTTATAAAATTTAGGTAGATTCTTATTAGATTAGTTTTATGTTTACGTAATTTGTAACCCAACGATTCTAAATATTTTTTAGTTGTTACATCTAATTTTCTTATTTACAGATAATCTTCTCCCTGTTTGCTACAAGTATGACATACGTATTAAAAACGTCCCCAGTTCAAATAGAACAATCTTTTCTAGACTGGTCACAGTATAACGCGTACAAAGAATCTTCCCATACCGGAACTTATTCCTTTGGGTACGACATACAAGACTTGGGTTCGAACAATGTTCAGTTCAAAAACGAAATGAGACATCCCAATGGAACAGTTACGGGCAGTTATGGTTACGTAGAATCCGACGGAAATATTCATATGACTCATTACATTGCTGATGAATCGGGTTATCGGTGAGTAAAATTTCTATTGTAAGTACGTGTAAATTGTAAACACGCACGCATGTATAAAAAATTGCAACTTACATAGCTTCGATCTTCACTTTGGGGCGATCAGAGTGGTGTTTTATATCAAACCTGTAAAAAAGAAATCAGAAATACAAATAATAAAATAGCTACAAAAAAAAAACAAGAAAGTCATTGGTAGAAGCAAAAGTATATAATTTGAGGATGGCATAAAAGGCGGAAGAACTGTTAGGGGAAGATCAATTTGGGTTTAGAGGAAATTGAGGAACGCGGGAGGCCATTCTAGCTTTACGGGTAACAATAGAGAAAACGATAGAAAAAAGATAGAGTGCGTATATAGGATTTGTAGATTTAGAAAAAGCTTTTGTCAATGTTAAGTGGGACAGGATGTTTAATACACTTAAAAATATAGGGGTGCAACAGGCAGTTATAGAGCTGGAGCTACAACGTAGAGAAGTAAATATTAGGAAGGGAGTCAGACAGGGATGCACACTGTCATCGCTACTACTTAATCTATATACATCGAAGACGCGATCAACATNATTTAGCATTTCTAAGAGAGCGTGATTTTTGGCAGAAAAACTGTGAGAAATTCTAAGGAATTTTATGAAACGGAAAATCATGTTTTAATACAAAGAAAATATGATATTTCGTGTGTTCATATTTAACAGCTCCATCAAGTCAAATTTTGCAGATCTGTCTCGTACAACTAATTATTTACAATTATCTGTACAAAATAATATCTTTTTACACTTTAACTCCTAAAATCTTTAATTCAAAACTATGTTTTAATCTGAAATATTAGGAATGTAATTTTAGAAACCAAAGTTGCAATATTGCAAACACCGATGTTTCATCTTTGGCAAGTTAATAATTATATGCGTAATATAATATGAAATCTTCCACTACAAGCAAACAAGTATTGTTTTTAATAATAAACCCTCATTCTTATCCTCAACTCGAATTCATCTCTAAAATGCCAAATCGTGAAAAGAAAGAAGCGGAATTTGTATTTAGAATTTATAAACATTTACAAAAATAAAAATATTTGTTTGTACTTATTTTTCTCCTTATAATATTATGGATCAAGATATTGTAAAAGGCAGTTGATTGAAGGAATTGTGAGAGTTAGTCAAACACGCACTTGTTAAATTGTTATTTACCTTCTTAAAATGGATACTCGCGTAGAAACTAAAGGAAGTTAAAAATTTTATTTGAGAGAATCTCAATAAGTTAACAGTTAACCCATTTTACAATCTCGTTATTGTCACAAAAACTTTTAAAGAGAAAAAAAAATTGATACCAGACAAAGCATGTACCTAGGTACAAAAGCTAATGCTGCAAGAAACATCTTTCGTAGACAAATACATACGATTTTTAAAAAACCAAACGTTTCGCGTAGGTACCATGACGGAAAAAAAAACTAGGAAAAACTGTGAAAAAATCTAAGGAATTCTATGAAACTGAAAATCATTGAAAATGATGCTTTTCATACAAAAGAAATATAATGTTTCAGAATTTTTTATGGATTCTTCTGAGAAAGACATGATAATTGAATAAGAAAAATGTATTCGAAATTTTTTATTTTTTAAAACTAAAATACTGGTATGCAAGGGAAGAAAAAGTAGGGAAAGAGCGAATATAAAGATAGGAGACGAAAAATTAGAAGAAGTGGCTGATTTTAGATACCT
>NW_020438950.1:295309-300413 GCF_000699045.2 Agrilus planipennis
GCGTACATAGGATTTGTAGATTTAGAGAAAGCTTTTGACAATGTTAAATGGGACAAGATGTTAAATATACTTAAAAATGTAGGGATGAGTTACAAAGATAGAAGAGTGATACCTAGTTTGTATAAAGAGCAACAAGCAGTTATAGGGCTTGGGATGCAACGTAGAGAAGTAAATATTAGGAAGGGAGTCAGACAGGGATGCACACTGTCACCGCTACTATTTAATCTATATACATCGAAGACGCGATCAACATCATTAAAGACAGTACAACTGTAGGGATAGATATGCAGGGGAAAAAGATTAGTATGCTTAGATTTACAGATGATATAACAGTATTAATAACTAGAAAGGAGAAGATAGAGATAGCTTTAAATAAAATGGATGCGTCCTGACAAAACAGTAGGTACTGTATGAAAATAAATAAAAGTAAAACAAAAATACTGGTATGCAAGGGAAGAAAAAGAGGGGAAGAACGAATATAAAGATAGAAGACGAAAAATTAGAAGAAGTGGCCGATTTTAGGTATCCAGGAGGTCAGATAAGTCAGGACAGAGGGAGTAGTAGGGATATAAAGCAGAGGATAGCGCAGGGTTGAGACGCCTTCAATAAAAAGAAGTCACTTCTATGCTTGAGAACGGTTAATTTAAAAATTCGAAAAGGGTTGTTAAAGATGTATGTTTGAGGATACCGTGGATAGAGAAGGTTAGAAATAAAGATATATTAGAAGGAATAGGAGAACAGAGAACTGTACGGAAGTCAATAAGAAATAGGCGAGATAGGTTGGTAGGGCACCTTCTCAAGTATGAAGGTACAGTCAGAGACATATTAGAGGCTCAAACGGGAGTTAGGAGGGGTAGAGGTAGACCTAGATTAGATTACTGTTCGCAAATGGTTAAGGATGTGGGTTGTTCTAGTTTCAGGGAAATGCGAAGATTATCTCAGGATAGGAAGGAGTGGAGGTGTGTGTCCAACCAGTTGTAGGACTTATGATGATGATTATTTGACTATTTAATAAATCATTATGAATATTAGTAGACAGTCTACATGAAAGTGACAGACATACAAAACCTGTTGTTAGAACTAGTAAATTGTTTTAATTGTTATCCAGACAATTACGCATCGAATTAAAAAGCTCTTTAAAAATACTAGAATTTCGTATTATCGAATGTACACATGTTTGTTTTGTTTTATATCATACTTTCTCTTTTTAGTGCAATAATAGAAGATAGCGACAGATTAAAAAAGCGTCAGATGTTTCCACCAGCCGAAAATACAAAAGAGAACGAACTGGTCCTTTCTCCTCAAATGTTGGCTGCCATCGAAACTAAAAAATTATTTAATGCGCAAAGTCCGTTTGAAAATCATCAACGTCCTGTAGATAACATCAACAATGAAGAGAGTTTGCAGAGCAATCATATAGTAGATTCAACAACTCAACGGTTTCCAGTATTATATCCAAAATATCAGAAGTAATTTTAGTACATAGCAAGGATTTTTTTTCAATTTTAAATCAATAATTTTTAGTGTTATTTTTCTTTAAGATTTCTGAATTACCGACAGAACCTAATTGAATTTGACTGATGTAGGTAGTAATAAGTAATTTAATTATCATTCTTGTTTCATTTCATTTAGACATTTAGAGGTTGTTTAAATTGAGGTACATCCAACCGACGAAAAAGGGAAAAATTAATATTTTATTTTCCTTCTCTTTCTGTAGAATATAGGGTATCTCTTTAATAACGAATGAACTAGAAAATGCGAATTTGATGCTAGTAAAAGTTGAGTTCTTTGTAACTTAACCATAAAACATCGCGTGAGAGCGAGCGAGAAATATCANGAGTTAACATACAAACTGAAGGAAAACGAGTCGCTCAAAAATGTTAGAATTTTTTTGGGTGACTAGAAAAGAAAACCTTTTAGACTTGTACATACAGAACAATGTACAACATTTGTAATACTTTACCTATCTTCTACCTGTATTTTGTAAACTATGTAGGTAGTAATAAATAATTTAATTATCATTCTTGCTTCCTTTCGTTTAGAGGTTCTTTGAATTGAGGTACATCAAACTGACGAAAAAGGGAAAAATTAATATTTTATTTTCCTTCTCTTTCTATAGAATATAGGGTATCTCTTAAATAACGAATGAACTAGAAAATGCGAATTTGATGCTAGTAAAAGTTGAGTTCTTTGTAACTTAACCATAAAACTTCGCGTGAGAGCGAGCGAGAAATATCAATTGTTTTAGGGAATCCCCGAAATTGCTTTTCGCTTTCAAACGATTAGGGTTACTACATCTGTTCAAATCAGAATCTACTAAATTTCGCAGAAAAATCAGAAAAAGTAAATAAATAAACATTGGTGAGGTAATCATTATCAAGAACCCTCCGCCCCCAATGCCATCTACATTTAGCAAAGCAAAGACCTTCCCCTTTGTTGCTTACGTAAAACTTGAATTGACCCCTTATGTTCGAAATTTTAGGAATAGNAACCCTCCGCCCCCAATGCCATCTACATTTAGCAAAGCAAAGACCTTCCCCTTTGTTGCTTACGTAAAACTTGAATTGACCCCTTATGTTCGAAATTTTAGGAATAGGTTTATAGTCTTAGGGAATTCACTAACTTGTATTAGCGCATTACGGAGCTTGAATTCACTGCATTAAATACTACTAATAAAATTAATGTTAAACTGATTGCGAAGTACATGAGAAAGTATGCTTCGTTTCCAACACAAAAAGATCTGAAGCTAATATTACTTGCTAAGAGTTGGATTCTAGTGCAACATTATTTAGTGTTGTAATTATATGACGACACGTATAATAACTGCATTATTAGAATTAGACCTTACGATAATGGAATGGTAATGAAGAAATACTCGGTTGGCTCTTTGTTTTTGAAGGAGAAAACCAAGCATAAATACTAAAAACCATGATATCGATATTCTCTAATTTTGTAATGTTAATACCTACCAACAAAACAATTTTATATCGAAAGCCAACTCAAGAAAAGGATTTCTCTTATTTTAATTTTCGTTACAAAATACGTGATAAATAAGTACTAGTTGAACCCGTCCAAATTTGAACGGACAGGTACCGTTATCAATATTACGCATTCTACAACTAGGATTCTACCATAACGAATCTAAACCATGATGCATAGCTCATCACACAGGTCAAGTAGGGAAACCCTTCCAATTTAACATAATGATTCCGCTGGAGCCCGTACCTAGACCTATTTATAACCCTACGACGACCGAGTATTGACATTAAACACATGGAACATGTCAAAAAATTAGTGATTTTCAATTGAAAACTTCGACTAAACGACAACCCTCTTTATATCGAAAGTAAGCCATGTAGTAAGTTTTACTCTTTTGGTGGACAATTCTAGAATCCCATCATCACCTGTCTCAGCTCCAGAAGATTACGTTATAAACCTCCCTACTCTAGAACTATAGTTAAGTGATTTGTAATTTCTTTTTTTTTATTTTAGATACCTTTTAGGCTAATTTATTTTTAGCCAAGAAAATTAGCACGAATATTTGTGTTGCCTTCCACAAATATTTGAAAAAGACAAAAAAATGATATTTGAAAAATATCTAATTTATTGAGTTCTCCTGTTTTAATATCAAGAATTTTCCAATTAATAGAAATCTATAATTTCTTCACTACTAGCGCACTCTTCAGGGCAACTACAAGTATCACTGATACCTTCATCGTTCTCAATTGTATCATGAATAATGATATCCATAACCAAAGGTTTCGTGCCATTTTCCGTCATGCCCTTCATATGAAAGTTACTTAAAATAAGGCCCCGCCCTTCGCTACACATTTTCAAGGGGTCTTCATTAAAAGTCAGCATGGGTCCAAAATATTTCAGTCTGATCTCGTTACATAGCGTTGAAACAGCAAGAGTATAGCTATATTTCGTTGCAATCTAAACAAATACGGTTTTAATTATTGCTACATCGATTACACAAAATGAAAAAGGGTGATCTAAGGGGCCTTCACCATAGTAAATTATTTTCTAATGTTTAGACATTTTAAATTAAAAGGTTAGGTAGATGGAAATGACGAAACGTCTTAAAAAAATTGTATATTAAACAACAAGGGAAGACAGCATTCTTTCCTGTGTGTGAATTGCTACCCGATCCGCAGATGAGGGTGCAAACTGCTGAGGCTAGGTGCCCGATGCCCGTATAATATTTTTATAAGGGCATTTTCGTGTTTCTTAACCTAAACGGGCGTAAAAAAGATCACAAAATAAGATTGATTCAACCTACCTACTTACTAGACAATTATTAAGGGCAATTAAATAAAATATCTGTTAAAAAATTCTTGTTTTGTATGTCTCTTTTTAAAATATTTCTTAGAAAACATTCGTACGATAGTTCAAAGGTCATTAAGTATATTTAATAACCCTTGAACTATCATTTCTTCCTTGAAATGAACTTACATTGGATGCTATCCATATAAGTATTCTATCGTCCGGGGTGCATGCATGAGGGTCATATATTGAAGAGCTATCATCATCCGCATCACCCGAAGAAAAGTTATCTCTTTCATCCAAACTATCGAAGCAATGAATACGAATCGCCATGACCAAAAGGGCTGGCTTCAGAGAAGCTATAACTCCTCTAGACTCCGCAATTTTGCTCATAAATAATTCAATGAAATTATTCAACATTGAAAAATAGAAAGGTACGAATTTAAGATAGGTAACCAATTAAACATTAACGAATAGATATAGTAGTTATTTAATATTATTAAAGGGTGTATGATTTCTTGAAATTTTTAATTATTTGGAACGGAAAAAATCTCGTGATTGTTACTAGTAATTCCCGTGAGAACGAGAAATAAGAAAAACAGTAAAAAACGGTTAGTTTAAGGGTTTTTATAAATTACAAAAATATCAGTTTTATATTCAGAATTAGAAGTTTCAGAACAATAGCATTTTTATAGGGGGTCGGTAAATAAAAAATATATCTAATTAATATATCAAAAAACTACTTATAATAATTTTGTATTTTTTTCGAATTCATTAACTTGTTTATTTGTTCATAATAAAAGGACACAAAGTTAATAAAAACTCTTGCTTTACTTAA
>NW_020438950.1:300766-304098 GCF_000699045.2 Agrilus planipennis
TTTTTTTTCCAATGTACATAGTTTTTACAAGTATGAATGTGCTTTGAGCAATTGTTTTACAACTTTTATTTACAACTTTTAAACATCATTAAAATTTTTGTAACTCTAGCTTCAATTCGACAATATATCACTGAACATATATTTAATATCGTTGCTATAAACAATTGACACCACATCCACTTTTCACTGCACTTCATACTTGACGAAAACATGTAAATGTATTATTGTATAGCAGCTGTCCACGCGGACGCAACGCTCACTCAAGTAGGAGAAAGACAGATGTTGAACGCTGCCGAACGCGGAGGCCGATTGTGCCTCTTTGTCGCTCCCCCGATAGCCACATTTACTTCATATTTACGAAAAATTTACTATTCGTATCATCATGACATGTGTAAAGGTTGCTCACCTTGTTAACGTAAAAATTTGTAACATATTGTCTGCATTTCATGAGTCAAACGAATACTAAACACGAAGACAACTTTTCGTAAATTGAATTACTTTCGTAATTTACGTAAAATAGACATACCATTTAAGACATTGAAATGAAGAAACCTATGAGGCNCGAAAAATAATCCTGATAGAAAAATAAAATTAATTTACCTGGTACATTTGTTTTGTTGCTTATCGTTTAAAATGTTAATTAATAAAATACAGTGTCGTTCGTTGTAATGAATATCTTCTAATCGAAAATTTAAACCGTTCCGTATTTCAAATTTAGTATCCAAGAATGTTACAGAAGGATGTTCGTAACGAAAGTGATCGTAGAATGTCGTCACAGCTATAGTTTTATTGCAACTGAAGTATGGACAACACACCGGTCTAAAAATGCAAACAGTTTATATTAGTTTTTTATTTTCTTATCAAGAAGACTGGAAACTTTAGCGGTGTTGTAGAACACACTAAATATCTAAACAGACAAAATAGGACACTAAACCTTCGAAATGCATTTCGATAACAAAGTTATCCTCTTCAAGAACTGTTAATAAAAAGTACTTTGGATGTTTAATGTTGTGTTTTGGCGTAGAAATCTGAGCTATTTGGTGTATTTTAGAGCACTCTATATAGCTGAAACCCCAACGCTTAAACTCCAACACTAAACGTTCGAATTACATTTCGATAACAAAGTTATCCTCTTCAAGGACTGTTAATGAAAAGTACTTCGGATGTTTAATGATGTGTTTTAGCGTAGAGATCTGAGCTATTTGGTGTATTTTAGAGCACTCTATATAGCTGAAACCCCAACGCTTAAACTTCAACACTAAATGTTCGAATTACATTTAGGTATCAAAGTTTCCTTTTTTGGAGACTGATACTAAAAGTTCAGTGTTGTGTTTTGACACTGGGGATTGAATTACTTAGTGTACTGAATAGCCGAAATCTCAATGCTTAAACACTGAAATATTTTTTACTTTTCAGGAACCGATCTGGAATAGTTTAGTGTCGGCTTTTTGCGCTGGAGTTTGAACTGTTCGAAGTGTATTTTACAACACTTTAAGTAGTTGAAACCATAACTCTTAAACCCCAACACTAAACGTCCGAATTACATTTCGGTATCAATGTTTCCTTTTTTGGAGACTGATACTAAAAGTTCAGTGTTGTGTTTTGACACTGGGGATTGAACTACTTAGTGTATTCTACGGCACTCTGAATAGCCGAAATCTCAATGCTTAAACCCTGAAATATTTTTTACTTTTCAGGAACCGATCTGGAATAGTTTAGTGTCGGGTTTTTGCGCTGTAGTTTGAACTGTTCGAAGTGTATTTTACAACACTTTAAGCAGTTGAAACTACAACGCTTAAACCCCAACACTAAACGTCCGAATTACTTTTCGGTATCAATGTTTCTCTTTTCAGAAACTAACACCAAAAAGTTTAGTGTTGTTTTTTTTTGTTGGGTTTTGAGTATTTAGTGTATTCTACAACACTCTATACAACTGAAACCACAACGCTTAAACCCCAACATTAAAGTCCGAATTACTTTTTGGTAACAAAGTGTCCCTATTCACAAAGTGATATTAACAAGTTTAGTGTTAGCATTTGAGCTACTTGTGTGTTCTGCAACATTTTAAACGGCTGAAATTCCAACGTTTAAACTCGAGCACTAAACGTTCAAATTACTTTTCGGTAACGAAGTTTCACTATTCAGAAAGTGACAACGACAAATTTAGTGTTTTAGCGTTAGCGTTTGAACTACTTAGTGTGTTCTGCAACATTTTAAACAGCTGAAACCCAAACACTAAACGAACGAATTACTTTTCGGTATCAATTATTCCCTTTTCAGAGACTAATACCAAAAAGTTTAGTGTTGTACCTTTTCACTGGGGTTTTAGCTATTTAGTGTATTCTGCAACACCTTACACAGCTGAAATCCTAACTCTTAAACCTCAACATTAAACATGCGGATTATTTTTCAAGTTTGTATTGTGTTTTAGCGTTAGTGTTTGAACTATTTAGTCTGTTTTGTAACATTTTAAACAGCTAAAACCCCAACGCTTAAACCCCAACACTAAACGTCGAATTACTTTCAATAACAAAGTTTCCTTTTTCAGAAAATGATACCCTACTCCCAGAAAGAACGATATAAATAAGGTACTTGTAGTATCAGACCTTATGAAATACTGTTAATGTAATCTAAATGTAATCTGATGTATCCATTATGAAAATAATTATAGAAGTACACAAAATATTTGAATCTTCAATAATTTTTGGCTTTCTGTAATTTTCATTTAAACGTGTAAAATAATAATGATTACTTTCGACTTAACGAGGTCAAGCTTTGCTGACTGTCGCCCATTCGACCCAGAGAACTAATACTAGTCTTGGGATCATCTAAAATCTTTTTACATAATGATATTTCCCAAGGGCAGGGAAACATTTTTTTCAAGCCCGTCAAACAATCTTCTGACGGCTTAGAGACCTTGCTCATCCAGCAGTTGCAATGCTTGTAGGGGCATTTTCTTTCCTTTCCTACAGGAAAACAGTTCAACTTCATAAGACGATTTCGTAAGTAGTCCTTAGTTCTACACTTAAAGAAGTTTGTGATAATCTAACCGTCGAGACTTTGTATACATGTTCTTTATGTCAAGTCGAACAACTTTTTCTACTTGCGAAAACTAGACGCAGGGGTGTTTTCTTTAGGGAACCTCGCAAACTCATTCATTTTGTGTTAAAAAATTTTAATGACCTAAACAAGAAGTGGTGTTATAGGCGGATGATGAGGATATCGTGGGTAGAAAAGGTTAGAAATGAAGAGGTATTGGAAAGAATAGGAGAACAGAGGACTCTATGGAAGTCAATAAAAAATAGGCGAGATAGGTTGGTAGGACACCTTCT
>NW_020438950.1:305985-309179 GCF_000699045.2 Agrilus planipennis
TATTAGAGGCAGAAACAGGAGTTAGGAGGGGTAGAGGTAGACCTAGATTAGATTACTGTTCGCAAATAGTTAAGGATGTGGGTTGTTCTAGTTTTAGGGAAATGCGAAGTTTAGCTCAGGATAGGAAAGAGTGGAAGTACGTATCCAACCAGTCTTACGACTGATGACCTTATGATGATGATGATGAAACAAGAAGTAGGTACTCCCTAAACAATTTTGTAGGGCAAGGTTACTAGTTGATTTCAAAATATTAATGTGAAAATTCATTATCAGATTTCATCCACTATAAATTACCTCAAATTAATGAGGAGAGATTGCTGCTGCTTTAACACCCTCGCTGGGAATCGAGGAATTTGAAATATTTGTGTCAAACGAAATCAACTATGGGATACTAAATGTGTAAAAAAGAAATAAACAATATGCCCCCTTCACACAATTTTCGCAAATAAATAAGTTATTTCACTCGACATAAAGAACGTATACATACATATATATAAAGTCTTGACGGTTAAGTTACTACAAACGTTTGTAGGTGTGTGCTCGAGGACTAGTAACACCTACATCCTCGATGGAAATTCGGAAGTAGTTTTTACGTAGGTCGCAGGTGTATGCACAGTATTTCAAATTAAAGGCCTCGGCATTTCACATTATTTGAAAATTATTTTATTGTGTTGGTAATGTAAAGTTTTGGTATGAAATGTCGAAGTTTTAAGCTCAAATATCTGAGTTTTTTTGAACTTATTGTCCTGGTTTGTTGATTTTATAAATACCAACCCTAAATCCTCGCCGTAAACGGCCATGGTACAAGATATTATCCAGAGATGCGATTTATTTGAAATACTTGTATTTAAAATGCAAATACAAAATAAAAAATACCTATTTTTATCTTGCANCAATTGAAAAAAACTTCAGCGCAGGAAATCTCAAAAGAGGAAGAAACTCAGTCAGAGGAAAGTGATTTAGAAGAAACACCGAAGGTTCCTCACAACCAGATATGGCAGGAAATTTTAAAGGAAAGCGAAGAAAACCGGAATGAAATAGATTCATTTCGACAGACTAAAATTACTGAGTGTCCGATACCCGACAACCCTGCTACGACCATTTTAAAATACCAAATATACCCTTTTTTAAAGTACATCTTATTGGAGACAATGACCAAAGCAAAAGAGAAAGGATTGTGTTTGAGATGCACTTTCAATCCAATCGATTATATCGCTGAAATGTATTGGAACTTAAATCCGAAATATCCCGAACGCAAGGATAATTGGATGTATATTTTTGATATGCCTTGGGTTGAGGATTGGTTAGAAGAACATCCTAGACCGATTTTCCCATTTTCTTATGTGTGGAGTTACGAATATGCTGCCATCAAAATTCAAGCGTACATGAAAGGATACTGGGTACGACGCGAACCCGAAGTCCAGGAAATGAGAAAATTCTGGAGAGATTTAAAGGCAGAGCAAGAACAAAACAATTATGAGAACGATGAAGTGGAAGTGTCGCATGTTGTAATCTCTTAAGAAAGATACCCACTTGCTTTATACTTATTTCTATTTTAAAATATTGATGATTTTAATTATATTCACGCTAAGCAAACTATTTTGGCATCAGTGTCTATTTTCCAATTAAAAGAGTGACAAAGGCAATTAAGGAAGCATATAGAAGAATTATTTGTTGTTGAACTGAAGAAACTATATCATAAAGTTAGAAAAACTATACCTCAATCACTTCAAACAGAAAAAGATGAATCGTACTCAATCTTCGCACCTGGTAATATAGTGCAAACTTCACTATTAGTTTAGAAAAACTCCAATATTTAAAAAATGAGCAAATACCTGCAAGGTTTTCTTAAAAACAATTTTATACCTAAGTAAATGTACAAAATTAAACAAGTACCTACTACAAAAAAAATATTTTGAAAATACGCATTTAGCATTAAAAATACAAAAGGGAAATCTATTTTGTATTTTACATTTGAAATAACAAACGAAAAAAGTATTTGCATTTTGTATTTAAATACTTTTAAAACACCATTTCGCACATTTCTAATATTATCGATATCGGTATCATCTAGGTTACGCGAATATTTTAAAAAAGTTTTCAGGTATATATTACAAATCGATTTAATTGTTTTAATGATTATAGCATACCAATGTAATATTCTTGTTTATAGCATCTTGAACAAACCAAATGGCCTCTATCGCAAGTGTATAAACAGGCTGTCGGAAATTTATCCATACAANAACAAAACAATTATGAGAACGATGAAGTGGAAGTGTCGCATGTTGTAATCTCTTAAGAAAGATACCCACTTGCTTTATACTTATTTCTATTTTAAAATATTGATGATTTTAATTATATAAAAGGTTTATTTAAGAAGTCCATTGATTTAGGTGCAAACTTCACTATTAGTTTAGAAAAACTCCAATATTTAAAAAATGAGCAAATACCTGCAAGGTTTTCTTAAAAACAATTTTATACCTAAGTAAATGTACAAAATTAAACAAGTACCTACTACAAAAAAAATATTTTGAAAATACGCATTTAGCATTAAAAATACAAAAGGGAAATCTATTTTGTATTTTACATTTGAAATAACAAACGAAAAAAGTATTTGCATTTTGTATTTAAATACTTTTAAAACACCATTTCGCACATTTCTAATATTATCGATATCGGTATCATCTAGGTTACGCGAATATTTTAAAAAAGTTTTCAGGTATATATTACAAATCGATTTAATTGTTTTAATGATTATAGCATACCAATGTAATATTCTTGTTTATAGCATCTTGAACAAACCAAATGGCCTCTATCGCAAGTGTATAAACAGGCTGTCGGAAATTTATCCATACAAATCCCACAAATATAATACGGATGTATAGAATAAGTTTCACTGCTGCAGCCAGACATTATCTATTTTATATGTATTACCTACAATTCGTTTATTTAATTAAAATTTTCTTTTACATACACCCATGAAAAATAGTGGATGTCAAACTTTGACAATTACAATTTTCTTTAATCGTTGTTATGAATTACAAGGAAACTCGTAAATCAATAGCCAAACATTGCTAACTTCATCCCCGTTAAATTTTTGTTAGCAATGCGCGCGCAACTTCCGTTGCTCTTAAAGTGCTAAAAGGTGTCTAACAGAAATATAATTAAGTATAAAGAAAAATTTATAATTTTAG
>NW_020438950.1:313038-328323 GCF_000699045.2 Agrilus planipennis
GATGTCAAACTTTGACAATTACAATTTTCTTTAATCGTTGTTATGAATTACAAGGAAACTCGTAAATCAATAGCCAAACATTGCTAACTTCATCCCCGTTAAATTTTTGTTAGCAATGCGCGCGCAACTTCCGTTGCTCTTAAAGTGCTAAAAGGTGTCTAACAGAAATATAATTAAGTATAAAGAAAAATTTATAATTTTAGAATTTTTTATTGCTGTAGAAATACATACAATATGTAAAAGTATTAGACAGTTAAAATGGTCACCCTTCGCCGAAGATTCAGAATAAATGGCATTCCGCTTTCTGTTAATCGCTGAGCATTAATTAAATGCATTCGTATTCAGAAAGTATCAAGAACTGCGACTGATTGTCACGAAGTGCTAACATCCATTAATTTACAAGCATTATTTACGGTAATTTACTTTTGCTGCTGTTAGTTAAATTTTTGGACTGGAAATTGTAAAACATAATAAGCCAAAGGGCAACCTCGTAAACCTATATTCTTTTTCATGAGTTAACATACAAACTGAAGAAAAACGAGTCGCTCAAAAATGTTAGAATTTTTTTGGGTGACTAGAAAAGAAAACCTTTTAGACTTGTACATACGGAACAATTTACATTTGTAATACTTTACCTATCTTCTACCTGTATTTTGTAAATCTGACTTCAATAAAATCTGTTAGAAAAACTGTAATTTTCATTCAATTTAATATTTTTCAATTCTACTCGGTGCTATACGTGCATGATAAATAAGAAGCACTTTCTTTATAGACACTTATGCCAACTACCTAAACGATTCACTTCGATAAATATGCAGTTTCATTAACGTTTTTATTTTCCAAAAGAAAGCATATATAAGCCATCTCTTATTTTCTCTAGTTTAGTTTACTTATTAAGTGCATTTGTAATTAAGAACTAGTCCGGTTAGTTTACACATTCGTTGACTAAACATGCATACCGTAATGCAGGTAAACTTTTAATTTTATTACCCTCCATTAGTTTGAACATTTAGGAGCTTATTTTTTACTTGCAATTTTTACGCTAGATTTCGATATACCTTTTATTGCTAAAAAAGGCTTCAAGTTATCCTACACAACCGTACGAACCCGAGAAAGACAGTAAAACTTACACGGATCAGGAAGGACACTCTGACAATCTTCAAACTGCTTCGGAGAATGATTCTAAAGAAGATTACGATCACTCGATAGATTATGATGTAAGTACTTATTTACTGATTTCATAATTATTAAATACAACGGTGTAAAACCCTTGACCTAAGAAAAAAAGAGTTGGGTACAAAACTGCGATAAAATTTACAAGGAAACAAAACAATTAGACGAATTTACTTTTGTCCTTAATTGTTTTGATAATATTATCGATCAAACTATACAAAATAAATAAATGAAGTTTGCTCATATTGGCCATTGAAGGTATTAGAAGCTTAAAAAGGAGGCAAAGAGACATTCCGTGAATGTCTTTTAATTCTTTAACTGAAGAGAGCCCAAAAATTGTTAATTTAACGGTGGATAATATAAAATATTGGATCGATATTGTTTTCCGGGTTCAATGTCATGGTCCATGGAATTTTGAAGTTCCAAACTGATATCAGTACCTGTCAAATCACCACTTTTCCTACCTTTAGCAAGGAATTACGAAATTCTAGGAATTACGACAAACAATATTGAATTGATATAAAAGCTGTGTAAAACTGATAACTACAAGATATTGTGATCTGCTATTAAATATGTATAATCCTAAATTCTTAGAAAACGATTCGAAAAACTTCACTTATTAGATAAACCCAAAGCTAAAGAACTGTAGATTACTCTTATTACAATATGTTAAAGATCATAAACAAAATGGGGTTGTAAGTATTTCGATATAAAATGATTGATGTTGATTTTACGTCAATAAAATTATTTGCAAATCTATTTTGGCTCTAATCTTTCACGCTAAGCAAACTATTTTGGCATCAGTGTCTATTTTCCAATTAAAAGAGTGACAAAGGCAATTAAGGAAGCATATAGAAGAATTATTTGTTGTTGAACTGAAGAAACTATATCATAAAGTTAGAAAAACTATACCTCAATCACTTCAAACAGAAAAAGATGAATCGTACTCAATCTTCGCACCTGGTAATATAGTGCAAACTTCACTATTAGTTTAGAAAAACTCCAATATTTAAAAAATGAGCAAATACCTGCAAGGTTTTCTTAAAAACAATTTTATACCTAAGTAAATGTACAAAATTAAACAAGTACCTACTACAAAAAAAATATTTTGAAAATACGCATTTGGCATTAAAAATACAAAAGGGAAATCTATTTTGTATTTTACATTTGAAATAACAAACGAAAAAAGTATTTGCATTTTGTATTTAAATACTTTTAAAACACCATTTCGCACATTTCTAATATTATCGATATCGGTATCATCTAGGTTACGCGAATATTTTAAAAAAGTTTTCAGGTATATATTACAAATCGATTTAATTGTTTTAATGATTATAGCATACCAATGTAATATTCTTGTTTATAGCATCTTGAACAAACCAAATGGCCTCTATCGCAAGTGTATAAACAGGCTGTCGGAAATTTATCCATNATAATTTTAATAAACAAAACAATTAGACGAATTTACCAATATAATATTCAATATTAATGTGAAAATTCATTTAATTTTTAATCCATTACAAATTACATCATATTAATGAAGAAAAAATGTTGCTCGGGTTAGTGAGATTTTTATTTTTGCTAGTTTGTTATAAACAAGGTGTCATTATAATGTCATCGCAAAAAGTACTTCAGTCGAATGTTCAATTGAAAAAAACTTCAGCGCAGGAAATCTCAAAAGAGGAAGAAACTCAGTCAGAGGAAAGTGATTTAGAAGAAACACCGAAGGTTCCTCACAACCAGATATGGCAGGAAATTTTAAAGGAAAGCGAAGAAAACCGGAATGAAATAGATTCATTTCGACAGACTAAAATTACTGAGTGTCCGATACCCGACAACCCTGCTACGACCATTTTAAAATACCAAATATACCCTTTTTTAAAGTACATCTTATTGGAGACAATGACCAAAGCAAAAGAGAAAGGATTGTGTTTGAGATGCACTTTCAATCCAATCGATTATATCGCTGAAATGTATTGGAACTTAAATCCGAAATATCCCGAACGCAAGGATAATTGGATGTATATTTTTGATATGCCTTGGGTTGAGGATTGGTTAGAAGAACATCCTAGACCGATTTTCCCATTTTCTTATGTGTGGAGTTACGAATATGCTGCCATCAAAATTCAAGCGTACATGAAAGGATACTGGGTACGACGCGAACCCGAAGTCCAGGAAATGAGAAAATTCTGGAGAGATTTAAAGGCAGAGCAAGAACAAAACAATTATGAGAACGATGAAGTGGAAGTGTCGCATGTTGTAATCTCTTAAGAAAGATACCCACTTGCTTTATACTTATTTCTATTTTAAAATATTGATGATTTTAATTATATAAAAGGTTTATTTAAGAAGTCCATTGATTTAGTTATTACTTTTGAGATATTCCTTATAAAAGTGCAATTTTTACTTAGCAAGAAAAAAGTGACAGTGACATATAAAAATTGTCAAAATACAGACCATTACCAAGACATTCTAAAAGGTTCTGAATTTAAACTGAGTCACATTGTACATGTTGGAAAGGTTTCGGTGTGAAAAAGTCAAAAGGAGTTAAAAAGTTTTTCTAGCTGTAGTCTTGAGGAGGTCCTTACAACTAGGGTAAAATGTCGGCAGTGGTTTTTAAAAAACTTTTAACCCCTTTAGGCTTTGATTTCATATTGAGTAAAAAACAGGGGAAAATAGGAGATACGTTTAATGTTTTTAGAAAAATAGCGCATATACTTGTCACATTTGGCAGCATTCCCGGTTGTATATTTCAAAAAGTGTTGCTGCTGGGGCACCTAAATTTATATTGAACGTTGTGCTTTTGTTTATTTTCGAATATTTTGCAAGATTTCCTCAAAATCTTGTAAAATTTCGTAACAAAAATTAAAAAAAAACAGTTTTTTAATACTTGGATGCTAGAGCCACTGGTTTATGAATGCTGTTAAATACTTCGCAGTTTAGTTACATTATTAAAGATATATAATTAATAAAAAGAAGTTTTCTCGTAAAAACAGTGGCGTACATTTCAGTTGTGAAATCCATCAAAATTTTAACGCAGTTCTACGCAAAAAAAGTGAGGTCAATTCTAAAGCAATCCAAAAATCAGAACGTTCCATTTGAAAAATCAGGAAAATACAAATCTGGGAATTTAGGCAAAATGTGATAAATACGATGGGTAGGCCAAAAAATTTTGACTGAAACACCTTTCTCTGTATTCAATTTTGACCATCTGAATTCATACAAATTAATGAATTGTTCCAGTCCTTCAAAAATATGCAGTTTGTGTTTACTAGGTATTTTCATAGAAAAATTTAGTAAGAGTAAGTATATAAATCCAGTGGTAATTATGTGTGTTTCATTTAGGAATTTAAATTTTTTACGATAATTGCATTATGCATCATTTCTCATATAAATATAGTACTGACAAACAGGTGTGGCCTCTACTAATTCTTCTTAGGAATTTAAATTTTTTACGATAATTGCATTATGCATCATTTCTCATATAAATATAGTACTGACAAACAGGTGTGGCATCTACTAATTCTTCTTTGAAATCTTCTAGTAGTAATGTAAAATATTCCATATAAAGCACCGTGTTGTATATCGTACCGTTACCAGCACCACCGCTAGAAATTATAATTTTTCTTGAATCCGTGCCCGTTTTTCAGATAAATTATATGGGGTAGAATATTTTCCCACCCCTTTATAGTGGTTTGTGTAGACTAATATTTTTTATTTTAGAAGGGGTAGGTTGCCATTTTCAAATGATGTAGGATGTGTTGTACTTCATATTAAGCACTTAGTATAATACATAATTATGCATCCGTAAGTTTACAGTTATAGCTATAGGCATCGGCAATATTTGTTATTTTATAAGTAGTAAATTGTCATTTATTTTTATTAAAAAGGGGCTCTTCATTTTCTAAAATATGTGTGGTATAGTTTGGTTTATACTTAATTGAACTGTAACAATTTGAACTATAATATTGTTGTATATTTCTTGAATTCACTTCGAAATTTTTTAGATCACTTTAGGTAAATACACCGTCTTCTTTTGAGTAATTTTTCTTTGAGATCCTGTTCTAATAGTTTCATTTGTATCTTATAAAGCATGTATTATTCACAGTTATAGTTATAAATATCGGCAATATTTGTTACTTTATAAGCAGTAAATTGTAATTTATTTTTATTAAAAAAGGGGCTCTTCATTTTCAAAAATATGTGTGGTGTAGTTTGGTATATACCTAATTGAACTGCAGCGATTAGAACTGTAATATTGTTAGCATTTTATTTTTAAAAAAAGGTACGACGTGTTTCATATCAAATTAAACAGCATCTTGTGACGATTACATTATTATAATAACTGTATATTTTTTGAATTCACTTCGAAATTTTTTAGATCACTTTAGGTATATATATACACCATCATCTTTTGAGTAATTTTTCTTTGAAATTCTGTTCTAATAGTTTCGTTTGTAGGTTGGTCTGTGTTCTGTCGGAGCTGCCTGCGACGCGCTGATGAGATCCAAAAAGATCGAAATCGCGATCCGCGTCTGGCAGTTTCGATAGAATACAGACCACTTCGAATTATTTTATTTGAAAGAGGTAGGTTTCCATTTTTGCACGAGGTGTTGTTACGTAATAGTATCAAATGTTTCAGATAAAACACCACTACCCCTTGTTTTTCACTGTGTAGTATGTGATAATATTCATCATAATAACACTTATTTTTAATGTAATTCTGAGAGCAGTTTTTATACAGGCCATCTGCTTTAAATCCGTGTTCTACTAATATTAGTGATTAATATGTTTTATTAAACGACCGATGTTTTCACGTTTCAGATCATGTCAGCCAAAAAGGTTCTTAAGCTTCTGATTTTTACTATAACTTCATTAGTAAAGACTTTGCAGACAACCTACAGCGAAGATGCAGCGCGCGACGGACTGAAGAACTGTACTAAGGCTGTACGAACTATTAAAATGCTATTGAAGAAGGCAACCACGGTAGGCGAGAAGCAACAACTTTTATCGCAGCTGGCTAACGTTAAAAGTTATAGAAATCAAATAAAAGTTTCTGTAAGACATGGTTCGGGGATGACGGGCGAGGTTTTAACCTCTTCTAGACCATCAAAAAGAGTAAAATGGGACGACAGCGAAATCGCATTCGATAGCCGCATTCGTACCGGTGTGATTTCTAATTTGAAGCATAAAGACCCACGTCAGTTTCTCGCCGATTGTTTCATCCTCTTCAAACGTCGCATTGCCAATGTTTTGAAGAAAGAAGAGTCGCTCAAGGTTAATGCGATATTGGGAGGGCAATTCCTTTTGCAAAAAGCCGATCGAATAATTGAGGAAACCAAGTATTTCAACACCCGNCTTCAAAAATATGCAGTTTGTGTTTACTAGGTATTTTCATAGAAAAATTTAGTAAGAGTAAGTATATAAATCCAGTGGTAATTATGTGTGTTTCATTTAGGAATTTAAATTTTTTACGATAATTGCATTATGCATCATTTCTCATATAAATATAGTACTGACAAACAGGTGTGGCCTCTACTAATTCTTCTTTGAAACTAATAAAAATAAAAAAAAAGCATACACGTTATATAGTGAATCACGCATGAGAAAATTGCGACGCTGAAAGTCACACAATGTATTTGTTACTGTTTTATTTTTTATTTTAATCAAGGAGTTATGAATAGACTTTGACGCATAAGATTTGGTTCAGGGTCAAAACTTAGGTATCAGATACATTTTATGATGCAGACTAGGGTAGATAATCCATTGTTCTTTAGAATTTTTGTTTTTCCGATTTTGTATAGAGGAAAGTCTCCTTATATTGGGTAATTCTATTCAGTATTTCAAAGTCCGTTAATTGTTTTTTGTAAATAAACCCATAAAACGAAAGGTCTCCCGTATAAAGTAATCTTGTGTGAAGCACAAACTCGCTTATTCACTAGTAAATTAAAATTATGCCTTTATTTGTATTATAAATTTTTTGTTTCTCTGCTTGCAGACTGTTACAGAAAGGTAAATAATAGTTAGCTTAGGGTAGTGTCATTTTACAGGAATGTTCCAGAAAGTTTGCAGAATATACCCATGCAGTTGAAAAAAAATTGCTATGACGGATGTTTTTGTTTCAATCACGTAACCTGAATAATAAAGGTACAATAGAATTATTAAAATTTAAACATTTTTTATTATTTCTGTAATTTTTTAATACTTTACTTTGTTAGAAATAAAACGCTATTTTTCGTTTGTTCGACTAGATTCGTTTTTATTAGAACATTTTCAAGAATGAATTAATTATGTATTTAATTAATTGGGTATTTAATTCTTAAAAATGTCCTAATAAAGAAGAAACTAGTCGAACAAACACTAAATACTATTTTATTTCTAACAGTTAAGTGAAGTATTGAAAAGTTACAGAAATTAAGTTATAATGGAGCTTCCATAAAGTATCAAAGATTTCTATCAATTATATTAAATTATTAAAATATATTTTATTCACGCAAACAAAAGCATCCAAAATTAGGCGATTTTCCTGTAAAAATTTTTTTGTTTTGATGCATGGAAGGGACTCTCCCTTTGCCTTAAATGTCACGAGAATTGTTTAAAGTACACTCAAGATTTTTAAGAACGCTAACCATACTTATAAAAAAAGTATTTTTGATATTTTTTTTATTATTTGAATTACAAATGGTGATTCTATTCTAATTTGCATCTGAAAATATTCATATTTAGAATTTTGAAACGTTTAAAAAATTGTGAAATCAGTGTGAAATCAAAGCCAAAGGAGTTGATTTCACACTGATTATGAAAAGAGAAATAAGAAATAAAAGTTAAGGAATAATATTTTTTGCTTTATCTATAAAATTTTTGAGCGACCTTTAGGTAATCAAGTTAATAACTGGAGAAACTGCATAAAATGTGAAAAATAACAAATTTAAGCCGACTTAACATTACCTACTTTATACTTTAATTGTTCTGAGTTATATAATTTATTTCCTCATATATGATGATTGGAACTAAAACTAGAGGTAATTAGTAGATTAAGGACAAGGGGTGCTCCGTCAAATTTGAAATTAGACCAGCAATTGCAATACCAAGAATAATATACCTTCATATATGAACGAAAACACGGGAATTGGTATATTACAATTAGGTAAAACTAAATATTATGTATAAAAGAAATTATGAGTGCTGTCAGCACAGGGCAAAGTAGTATTACGTAGTTAGTATCAGCAATATCTTATGCTGAAGTGTACGATGTGTTGCATACCTATTTACAAACAATTCGTTTAAATTTAATTTTTCAAACAATTTTTAACACAAAGCAAGTGATTAAACAAATTCTTTACAAAAGTGAATTTCGGCCACTCGAAGCAATGGTGCTAACAGTTTCGAGCTCACAGTGACTGATAGGGGCGAAGAACTAGTATAAATAATAGATATTTACACGAATTTAAAATAATGTTGAATGATAATTTATCATTTTTGTTAAAATGCTCTTGAGTTGAATTTAATTTAATTTAATTTTGTTAATTTTGTCTGTCTATTGTAGATAGGCCAATAAATACAAAGGAGTTAATCTGTAAATAAATAACCAAACTTTTTCAATTTTTACATTAATTATGAAAATTATGTATATTATTATTATTTTTTTTAGGCATATCCAAAATACAATTTCCGATATGGCGTACAAGATTTTCATACAGGGGATATAAAATTTCACCAAGAAGCCCGTGAAGGCGACGTTGTAAAGGGACATTATTCCCTGGTTGATCCCGATGGTACTTTGCGAACTGTTGAGTATTCAGCTAATGATCACACCGGATTCAATGCAATTGTACACAGAACTTTCTTAAAACAACACCAAACAGAGCAAGAAATTCCAGAACACTAACCAACAATAAAACAAATACTTTATAATTTTAATTGAATAAAATCTTAGTAATGTAGGTATTGCCCGTAATTTCATTTATTAAAAGATTACTCACTTCAATAGTAATAATTTTAAAATTAATAATTGGCTGTTATCTGAGTCGGTATCGGAATAAATAGCATTACAAATGTGAGTGAAATCCTTATGTTTTATTCCATCGAGATTGAATTTAGATGATATGCATAATTGATGTATTCAATTACGTATTATATCTACTAAACCGATTAAAAATCTCTTATAAACGCTTTTAACATTTGTAACCTTGCAAAAATAATTAGCAATCAGATCGGAAACGTTGGTGGGTATTACTTATCTTCAATCGGGGATTTTGAACCACCGTGAAGACCTTCGTTTAGCTTTTAAGAATAAGAAAGCACAAAAAATTATTTTTTTTCTATGTATAAATAAGGTCAGAATTAACACTTTTACAGCATTACACGAAGGGACAAAACTTTAATTAGTATTTTGGTAATATATCCATTACAGTACCTAAATAAAAAAATTTCTAAATGCCTACTTCTTAAAGTGTCTTACCAAGGGACTAACTGTAACTATTGCTTTCTCGAATGAATGATGAAGGCATAAGAGGGGTTAAAAGGTAAAAAAAAATATATTTCATAATTTTTCTTCAAAAACTCACCCATTTTAGTTCAGTTCATTCAATTATTGTACTACGAACGCGACTTAGTCCCATTGCTTTCCGCCAAATTGAAAAAGAGATTATACAATGAAATTGCTCTTGGCGTCCACATTCAGGAGATGATATTGAACATTTGATTTAATATAGAAAGATATTTCAAACTTTGAACCAGATTAGAACCAGAGAATTTAATAAATTGTTTTTTGTAGGTAAATATATATTTTTACATACTACATTATAGTGGGTCTTATAATCATAATTAGCCTAGCTAATAATACAATTTCAAAATCTATTAAACAGCACATTTTTTTTTAAATCGTTACAAATGTCACCAGTGTTTTCTGTTTGGTCAATGGTCCTTTTTATCGTACTGTACAGTTGTACATACTTCGTTGCACTTCTTTTCTGAGACATATTTAGCTCTGTCCTAACATGAAAGATCTCGTAATAGGCAGAATTACCCTACAAATGTTTTAGAAGCTCCATGATGTTTGGATGCGTTTTTCCAATATTTCTCTCAAGTAGACTGTGCCACGATTCTCATATATTGCGATATTGGTGCGATGCCGCTCGCCGTAATAATCTCCTCCAATTAGATCATTTTCCATCCATTGATCAATAAAATAGTCATTCTAACTGCATATTGCGGATGTATTTGGAGATNAGAGATCACGAGTAAAACGTACAACTATACAAATTAAATCATGACGTCTTCTGGGGTAAAACACTCCAGACGTAAACTAGTCAACTACTCCCCCATTCGGATGTCCAAGCGGGGACTTCATTTCACTTTTCATTACGGAATTTGCCTTTCGTAGATAGGTACCTGTTGTTTTCATATAGTTTCGATTTTCAATGAGAAGAATATTTTATTGATCCCATTATTAAAAAAGAACATTTAATGCGTTTTATGATCGATTTTATGACTTCTATACACTATGATTCCCATGTAAATTTTTTTGGATACTTATTTGACGAATCCTAAGATTAATCTAAAAACATGCCGTTACATATCAACTACAGGCATCAAAAAGTAATCGAGGATGATACCGCCCATAAGTTACTCCTGGAAATTTTGAAATTATTTTATGTCAAGAATTTATTACGCTTACCATGTTTTAGTATTATTGTTAATAATTTTGGTCTCAAATAATAATGAAATATTGTTAGCTTTTTAGTGACAAAACATATGATTTTCTACCGTCTCTAGCGTTTTCGTACCTATATATTGTAGATTTAAATCATTATAAATTATATAGTTCTCACACACAAGGAGAGGACTAAACTAATTATTTTGACAGTAAATGAGACGTACGAATTGAGACTTTAGATGACAAAAAAATAACCATGTATATCTAAGTTCTTACTCAATCAAATTATTCCGTATGATTTATATTTAGTATTGTGTGCACTGACGAAAGTCGACGTTACTCCCTATCAGATTGACATTTGGCGGTCGATCGATTTTTTGATTGATTTGCCATGTTCATCTCGTTTGTTAAATTATCGTTGACACACATGGTGTCATATCTACTACAAGTAAAATTTTCGCGAATCCGCATACACGAATCTGAGGTCACACTTTTTCTTTTATAAATCGACAATGTTCAACAAAAGGTTATTGATTACGAGAGATTGATAACGTATTGGCAATTTTTATGACAATATAAACTATCGCATTCGTTAACACGAAAGCAACTTATTGTAAAACAACAATAATTTATTACTTATGCAAAACGATAGATAAATTTTCATTGCTGTACTCGATATTATATTATGGGAACAAAAAGTAGGAAAAACAGTTAGGTTAACATCATAAGCCTATGGTAGGAAGAAACAACACGAACGAAGTATCTAGTTAAATTAATTGATCGTGATCAAGGAGATAAACTTCAATAAAATGGAAGCGGTATTATCAAAATAGTATGAAAATAAATAAAAGTAAAACAAAAATATTAGAATGCGAGGAAAGAAAGAGTAGGGAAAGAGGGAATATAAAGATAGGAGACAAAAAATTAGAAGAAATTTTTGTTAAGTTTGTTTTGGTCACTTTGTTATAGAAGGATTTGAGGAGGACTTAGAAAACAAATAATTANGAAAACGAATAATTAAAACTAGATAACAACAACATATATTTACAACTTAACAACAACTGGCGTAACGAAAGGAGAAGAGAAGAGACTTGTTCTGCTGAAGGCGTAAGACGAACTCCTTTGGTAACTTATGAAAAATGAAAAACTGTCCTACAAGGAAGGAATAGAGAGGGTAGTAGATACGAGTAGGGAAGTATTAAAATATGGAAACTTTAAGATTAGAAATACGAAGAAATTGATGGCCGGTCAACCACCGAAGAAACCTATTGTAAAAATGTAATTAGGAAGGAATGAAAGGTACAGACGTCATGCAGTTAGTACACGAAAGATGAAATGTTACAGGGATTATAGGAAAGAGTTATTTAAATAGATAATCAAGATACAATAGATTATTTACAAAAGGAAGGAATTTCTATAGACCCTAATCGAAAATAGAAAAGAAATATTTTGGAAAGGTATTTACAATATGTACACAAAATGAAACAATTTTCAAACATGTGGTGGATATCGCCACAAAATATTTTCCGTATCTACGAAATGAGATGATTTAGGATGGAAGGAGCAAAAGATAACACAGGGTCGAGTCGTCTTTAATAAATACTTCTATGTTCGCGAACGGTTAATTTAGAAAATTCGAAAGATTGTACGGCCCTGTACGGTTCCGAAACGTGGAAGGTGGGCACAGCGAAAAAGAAAATGTTAAAAGCGTTCAAAATAATGACGATACCTTGGATAGATAGATTAGAAATACTAGAAAGAATAGGAGGACAGGAGTTACTATGGAAGTCAATAAGAAATAGACGAGATAGGTTGGTAGGACACCTTTTTAGGAATGAAGGGCTAGTTAAAGACATATTCGAAACAGAAACAGGGATTAAGAGGAGTAGAGGTAGACGTTAATTAGATTAAGAATATGTGGGATGTTCTAGTTTGAGGGAATTGCTAAGATTAGCTTAGGATAGGAGAGGTTGGAGATGCACCAGTCTTAGAATTTAGGACACTATGGTGATGATGATCGTGAGTGCTATTGTAAGGATTATCCGAGGTGGGCTTAACAGTAGAAGCGATTTCGTAACAAAAAATTAAAAAGCAAAAATTTTCTTTAACACAACTAGTAGAATATAGGTGTTTTAAATTATGGAAGTTTGACTGTATTATTAATTAAAGAAATTAAAAAGTAGAAATAATTAACTATACAGCTAGTACCTACTGATGCTTTTCATACAGTTTAGTTTCTGAAAACGAAAAACTGAAACCAGGAAAAGAAAACAAAGCAACAACAAAGAAAAGGATCAACACAAGGATATGAAAGGAAGTTACAATAACCCTGATGTGAGTATATTAGATTTTCGATAAACGGATTAATTGTGCCTACGCAACGCACTAAAGATATGCACTAAGATAACTGTTTATGCCAACATCATAAGTACCGCTTTTAATGCGAAATTAGACTACCATGGACATCGTTTTCTAAAAAGTTACTTTGAGTTTGCACCGAGTGTTTACTGACTAATCAACATGATAGGAGCCTTGGAGAAATCCTCCATTAGAGAAATTTCGGTTCTAGAAATTAACACCTCCCTAACTTGTATTAAGGTTAATAGATTAAATAATTAAGAATTATCATATTACAAACAACGGAAGAAACGGCATTTGTTTTCTTGATCTGACTTTGTAATTGATAGAAGTTTAAAAATAAAAATTCATAAGTTTATTTGTTCAGATGGTAAACGAAATAAATTGGGTTAATTTTACTCATTAGGTGAGCATGTTCATAATAATTAAATTAGAACACGCCTTGTACCTAGAAGGTTATATAATTCTAAAATAATTTCATCATAAGATAAATAATAAGTTCTCGTGATGCTGCATACTGTAAAAGATACATTTGTCCTGCAACACAGTTCTGTAATCGTTCACTAGTTTCGATTTAACTATTCAAGAATTAATACAGTAGACTCTAAATAGTTTAAGTGATATATAATAATAAAACTCTTGGATGAGTTCTACAATTTTTTCTTCGGCTTATTGGCATCACCAGTAGTAACAAAACATATTGAAAACTTGTATTTCCAAATTAACTTGAAGCACAGTTATATTTTATTAATAAGATAAGTTGAATCTAAGTTAACTTAGTTATACAAGTTAAGAGTACATTTTGTTACTCTGGAAGATATCTTCATAAAGCAAAATAAGCGAACAGAGAATCAAAAGTTTGTGGAACTTTATTACGTAATTCAAAATGCTTCACCAAGAAATGACATCGACTTTCAAAAAAAAAATTTTTTTTAATTTCTGTTTTAAGTTTAAATATTAACTTCTACATCCATTAAGATTATTTCCAATTAAAGAAATGAATACACTTTTGACTCTATGAGAAGGAATCCATAATGATTCATCATCATAAGGTCGTCAGTCCTAAGACTGGTTGGATACGTACCTCCACTCTTTCCTATCCTGAGCCAAACCTCGCATTTCCCTAAAACTAGAACAACCCACGTCCTTAACTATTTGCAAATAGTAATCTAAAGTAGGTCTATCTCTACCCCTTGTAACTCCTGTTTCTGCCTCTAATATGTCTCTGACTAGACCTGAGAAGGTGTCCTACCAACCTATCTCGCTTATTTTTTATTGACTTCCATAGAGTCCTCTGTTTTCCTATTCTTTCTAATACCTCTTCATCTCCATAATGATTATTTTATCAAAAATCTTCTCTGTTGTTGGACCATAAAAATCTACGTCAGAACGCAAAATGCCATATATTGGTGAGTATACGTACGAAACAGATCGAAACAATGAGAGTTCCTGTTTGACCATGGAACCCTAATAATATTTTATGGATTATATGATACATTATGTATTTATGTACATGTATGCAAGAATTTGGACTAATTAGTCTATGTTTAAAGCAATATTGTCAGATTTAATATGAAAGGTCACCTCAGCAGTCAGCATCCGTTAAAAAATTGAAATGACTACCTACAATAGAAACACCTTTTCGTTGCCACGTATATAATAATATAGGATTTCATTACTAGATTATTACCGTACAAATATCCGTAAATGGAAGAATTGAAGGACGACATATTGGAATACTTATACATATATGAATATAATTCTTTCTCACACTAACGACAAATGTGTAAGATCCGGTTTAAAATTAAATTCGTAAATTAATGTGATGCTGCTATTGAAAATCATTTTTCCGTGGTAAGGACAAAAATACCAAACAGTCAGTATGGAAGGATTCATTATCACCTTGATTTTTTAAATAAAATAATTATGAATTCTCTAAACTTTTTTACTGTAAAAGTTTCCAACGTTTCACTGAAGGTTTCTGAGCGTCTTCAAGGAATTCTTATATGCCAACAACACCACTTTTCTCATTACAAACAATATTTATTTTTTTATTTAAAACATAATTAGTGATTATTTATTATACAACTTAATTT
>NW_020438950.1:329462-331963 GCF_000699045.2 Agrilus planipennis
ATAATTATGAATTCTCTAAACTTTTTTACTGTAAAAGTTTCCAACGTTTCACTGAAGGTTTCTGAGCGTCTTCAAGGAATTCTTATATGCCAACAACACCACTTTTCTCATTACAAACAATATTTATTTTTTTATTTAAAACATAATTAGTGATTATTTATTATACAACTTAATTTTAGTTTTAATTTGATATTAATTAAAATTTATTATTGTTCTATTTTTATAAGAAAAAGCAAAACGTTTTGTTAATTGTTGCCTTATTTATATTTATATATGTAAATATTTTTAACTATTCATATTTTTTGTTAGATCTAATTTTCTACTTAATATTTATTTACTTGTTTTTTCTTAGTTATCCTATCCGAAATTTTGTGTACGCCCCTGTACATTTATTGTAAGAAAAGGTGAACCTATTTCTGACAGAATTCTAATTTCCGTAATGTTTACTATTCAGTAACAACTTATTCAACATATGTCTTCTGACATTTGTTACTATTAAAGTAACATAATTACTTGCCCTATTTAGTACCAACAAATGCCAACAACATATCGATCAATTAATTATTATAAGTATAGTACCTATATCGTTTGTAAATGAAACAAATGCGCTCTTTGTCATGTTGATAAATAGTAAACAAACCGTCCAAATGGCGGTATCGTACTTGCGGTACTTTTGCATAGTTACTCTACTTTTCTGTAGCTAAACCATTTCTTTCGTTTACGGTAAATATGTAAAAACACAATGTCTCGTATTCGAAAAGGTCAAACCCTGCGGACTTTTCTGGAATATCACGAAATAATCTAGTTCACACGTACCATGTTATATATCTCCGTACATAAACGCAATCGTTCTTGCTTTAAACACTATTGATTAATATACGAGGTGTGTGAATCAAATAATGAGACTGATTTATTTAAATAATTTTACAAATTTAATATCGTTTCCCTCAAAATTATTTCTTAGAGAAGCTATAGTCATAGAAGGGCTGGAAAATAATACTGAAATCGCCTTCACTTAGTTACAGCCACGTCAATGCTTTCGGGTGTCTCAAAATGATGTCTAATGAGTTGTGTTTTCAATCAATCAATCGCAAAGAGAAGGAAGTCACCAGGATACAGGTCAGGGCGATTGCGGGCCCGTCTGCCTCGTTCCAAGTTTTTCTGTAGTTTCTTTGAATCACTTAGGCAAATGCTGGAGCAGTAATATTCCATACATAGATAATCTTTCATTCTCTTCTGTCCTCATATCGTCAGTCTCATCTTTCTCACTCGAACCACCACCCACCCATTCCCACAATTCCCGAAAGGAGGCTGAAGAGGGTCTTCCGCCCTACCTTCCGGCGAAGTCCGGAGGGACTGTACGCCTACCAGCACTGCAGACTTTAAGTTTATGTCAGGTAAAAAATAAGACAATAGTGCTTCTTTGGCGTTCGGTTTCCGGGTTGTACTCTCAAACACCTACAATTTTCGATTCCTGAAAGTAAATGTACTTTTCCTTCCTGATGTCCTTTTGCTCCTGTGAAAGGCATTTTGAAACCATTTTCAAGTAGACCTTTCTCGAGTCCCTATTGGTCAAAATCTGATTGACTCAAATTCAATTGTTCACTGGCCATTAACCGACGGTATGAACGTACAATATTCCAAAGTCTGTCGGCATTTACCATATGTACATAAATTCTTGAAATTGATGGTCCAGCTGCGTTTTGAACGTGCTTCAAATGTCTAGCTGTTGTTCCTTCGAGTCATGCCCTTCCAACGTTACTATATCGAATGCTACTATGTCAGTCTCATTACTTAATTCATACACCTCGTATACACGCATTTCTTGAATCCGAATGATTCATAAATAATTAAATGCGATATTATGCAAAACAAAATCATTGTCTTTATCTACTTCTGATCCAATAAGTAATTAAAAGAACTGGATAATTTCCCCAAGGCCCGTAGTTAATTCATACCTCTACGATTAGGAGTATAAACTTCATCAAGCGGTTAATTCGTAATTTTATTACTACATTCGGTAGTGGGTATTTCGAAATACGTGATTTAGTATTATAACTCTGTAACAGACTTTTTCTGAGATTTTTTAAATAATAAATTGACCTTTATATTGCGCATTCATGGCGCACCATAAAGACTACGCATACAGAAAAATTATAATTTGCATACATTCACAATCAAAGGGATCAATTTTGAGTAATTGTAGCATTATTATGACATTTTTCAATAAGTACAACTCTGTTTTTGTTAGCGATATGGTTAGCAATTAACTAGACTTTTAACCAGATAGTATTTTGCACACAAGTAGTAGTTAGCTGTGATTTTAAAAAATTATTTTAACTTTAATTAATGCACCGTATTTCGTTAACAATATTTTAAGTATTAATTTATTCATCAAAAGTTCTTGAGTTACCAATTCGTTAGTTTTGTTTATCAGTAGGTCATGAAGTGACAAAGAAGGAACTACCTAGGGATGAAGACTATGATCACAGTCAGGAAGT
>NW_020438950.1:332410-333068 GCF_000699045.2 Agrilus planipennis
GCCTTGGTCCAAGTTTTTCTGTGGTTTCCTTGGATCACTTAGGCAAATGCTGAGGCAGTAATATTCCACAGATAATCTTTCACTCTCTTCTGTCTTTATTTCGTCCGTCTCATCTTTCTCACCCGAACCACCACCCACCCATTCCCACGATTCCTGAAAGCAGGTTGAAGAGGGCCTTCCGCCCTACCTTCCGGCGTAGTCCGGAGGAACTGCCCGTCCACCGGCATTGCTGACTGGTGGGAATGAAACACCCAAAAGTTGTTTTTTTGTTTTTAGTATTAGGGAAATGCGAAGATTAGCTCAGAATAGGAAAGAGTGGAAGTGCGTGTCCAACCAGTCTTAGGACTGACGTTCTTATTATTACGAGTACCTAGGTAAAGGGAAAAATTCAAAAACCGTAAAGTAGTTACATCACAAAAAATTATTTTTTAATTGCAATATTGTAATTATATGTTTTACGATTGATTTTGTGGAGAATCTAAGTATACTAAAAAAAAAAAACAGGAAAATTCTTCAAAACTGCACTCCCGTGACGGACGAATTATTTACATACCTGCAGTTTGTACGGAATCCTCGGTGAGCGAGTCTGACTTGCACCTGATTGGTTCTTTATTTAAAAATTAAAAAAATTTATACAAGACGTACGAATTGAGACTTT
>NW_020438950.1:333127-357094 GCF_000699045.2 Agrilus planipennis
TGCGACGCGCTGATGAGATCCAAAAAGATCGAAATCGCGATCCGCGTCTGGCAGTTTCGACAGAATACAGACCACTTCGAATTATTTTATTATAGAGTTTCTTTGATATTATAGTAGGTATATGAATGACATCTATTTATTATACCATTGAGCAAATTGCGGATTTACATACGAAGCCTGATCTCATTTTAAAAAGATACGTTACCACCCACTGGGTTTGTTGCTTCACATTTCTGTCTAGGTCGTAAAATTTTCAAATAGACGTACCACAGTGAACATTGCAAAATAGGAAACAATGCATTTGAATATAGTGGAGAGCAAACCCAGCGAGTGCAGCATACTCGAATGTGAATCACATTAAAATAATTAATGAGAATAGGCCGGTATTGTTGTTGCTGTGGTCAGAGAATGTGTATACGTGAACGACATTCAATGGAATTTCTTTCTCCAGTCAGTAGTATACTGTACACTCAACGAACAGATACATTGTTATTATTTTACAATTAAAGTTCAGAGGCGACTGAAATTTAAAACAAATACATTTTACGTAAATGGACATTTCAGGTTAACCTGCATGTTCTATCTCAGTCACTTTATACATAAATCTCTAAAAAAATTCAACTGGGGGTTTTCCAGATCAAAGGTCACAAAAAAATCTGAAATACATAATTTTTAAATAATCATATTTACAATATAAGAACAAAGGCTTTCACGGCCGGAATCTATAGTAAAATGAAGATCGGACTACCGAAGCAGCACTACCACTGAGGATGTCAGCCGCAGTAGCCGACGAAACGTCTGGACAGAATAGTTCACTTAGACCACGGCCCTATAGCCAGAATCTTCATTCTACTATCATATTTACCTTAACATTCATAATCATAAGGTAGTCAGTACTAAGACTGATTGGACACGCACCTCCACTCTTTTCTACTCTGAGTTTTCTACCTCTAATATGTCTCCGTCTAGCCTTAATGCCTGAGAAGGTGTCCTACTAACCTGTGTCGCCTATTTTTTATTGACTTCCTTAGAGTCCTGTCTTCTCCTATTCTTTCAAATACCTCTTAATTTCTTACCTTCTCTACAATATCCTCATCAGTCGCAGATTTATCAAAACTTTTGAAGTGAAACTTCTTTACGCACGGTAGGATAAGTTCGTTTCATGCGAGTGCTATGTAACGAAATCATGCAACGGATGTCTGATAGTGGGGNTGATGCGATTGTTTAAGTCAATTTTTTAAAGTGAAACTTCTTAACGCACGGTAGAGTAAGTTCGTTTTATGCGAGTTGCTATGTAACGAAATCATGCACCGGATGTCCTCCCCTCTTCTCAGCCACGTAGTCGAGTTCGTAGTGGGGATCGCTTGAGCCGTGAGCGCGCTTCAATGCAACGTTCGTTACAGGCAACTCCGGCATGTATAGTGTAAAATTCATAGTGTACAAATAATACCATTAAACCAATTCCTCAACCCCTATCCCGGTATGTTTGAAGAAGTTTCACTTCAATAGCGTGTTGTATAATTACACGTTGTATTTTTTTTAATAAGCAAAATTAACGTACTTATATCCAATAATTTACGAGATATTTGAGAAAAACTGTTTCTTGTGACTTTTGGCCGTCTGTAACTTTTATAGCCGTTCATTTGACTTAATGGACTTTAATTATTTGTGAAATCAAAATGATGAGAATCCATCTGCTAAACTTTCAGTTCGGTAGTTCGGTTCTTCATTTATAGAAACGTATGTAAATGGAGAAATAATCGACGAAGATCCTGAGAAGAAGAATGTACAAAAATAGTAACAATTTTAACCATGGTTTGTTTTTATTTACAAGGTTTTAGGCTTGATGTTGTATCTAAAGCAAGTGCATTTGTAAATTTAAGACTATTCACTGCTGATCCGCGCCTTGCACTTGATTCGTAAATGTCTTGTTAGATAATTATTCTAGATTGTGAAGTGCACCATGGTTATTTGCATTCAGAAAAAAGGTAACAAATACTGTTCCATGCGAGTATACGAGTGAAATTACACTTTGGCATGCTATATCTTTGTTTACTTAGTTTATTCTGTGGCTAAAATTTTAGAGCAGTTAGTTCATTTGGACATGTAAGCAAAGTAATCGCGCTATTACATATGCATACCTAGGAAAACAATGCCTAAAATAAAGCAATGAATTCTTAAAACACGCAAAAAATGGGCCTTAACGTGGGCGTAATCAGAATAGAATACAAAAACTGGCTCGTTGTATCTAAATAGTAACTAAAAAAAGTAACTAAATCCTAAATTCTTAAAAAAAGTTACTGCACCTTTTCCTTTGGAACTTAAAGCCTTCTATACATGAAATATGAAATTTTAATAATTCAATATACACAAAAAAGGTCCAAAAAGTGGATGTCGTATGTTTTGGAACTTAACGAGGTTGGCTGTGGGTGATATGGGAATTGAAAATTGTAAACACCAAGCGAAGCAAGTGGAATTATGGGAATTGCAAGTTGAAAGCACCTAGCAAAAGAGGTGAAGATATGGGGAATAATAATTGTAAGCACCTACTAAAGCAAGTGAAGATATGGCGATTGAGAGGTGTAAGCACCTAGTGAAGCAGGTGAAGATATGGAGATTGAAAGTTGAAAGCACCTAGCAAAAGAGGTGAAGATATGGGGAATAAAAATTGTAAGCACCTACTGAAGCAAGTGAAGATATGGCGATTGAGAGGTGTACGCACCTAGTGAAGCAGGTGAAGATATGGAGACTGAAAGTAGTAAGCAGCTACTGAAGTAGATGAAGATATTGAGATTGAAAGTTGTAAGCACCTAGCGATATGGAGATTGAAAGTTGTAAGCACCTAGCGACGCAGGTGAAGATATAAAGATTGAGAGGTGTAACCACCTTGTGAAGCAGGTGGAGATATGGGGATTGTAAGTAAGACGAGTCATGGATCTTTGAGTATGATCCCGAGACAAAGAGGCAATCTTCCGAGTGGCACATGCCGGCGTCTCCTCGCCCAAAAAAGGGAAGAATGAGCAAATTCAAAATGAAAACGATGCTCATTGTCTTTTTTGACATGAAAGGCATCGTCCACCATGAATTTGTTCCTCCTGGACAAACCGTCAACGTTTGTCAAAGTTTTACGTGGAAGTGCTCAAAAGACTCAAACGAAGGGTCAATCGGGTCCGACAAAGCATCGCAGCCGACTGGAAGTTGCACCACGACAACGCCCCGGCTCACACCGCCAGCTACCTGACCAAGGCCGGCATCCCAACGCTTCCGTAGCCGCCCTACAGCCCAGATGTGGCCCCCCCCCGGATTTTTTTTTGTTTGCTCGCCTGAAAAGGCCGATGAGACGACAGAGGGGATCCAAGCAACATGCACCGCGGCTCTTAAGGCTATTCCGCAGAATGCCTTTCGTGACGCCTTCAATGCGTGGAATCGCGCTGGCAGTGCTGCATCGACGCAGAAGGAGCCTATTTTGAAAGTTTTTAAAGAATCGTAACGATTGGCTCAATAATTTTTTTTAAATCGACTCAGTCCTATTACTTTCCGGACAAACCCTGTATATCTCATAAATTCTATTTATAAAAAAAACTGAGTTTGTATATACTTTAACCTTGCGTTAGGGGAGGTGAATCTCATTGAAACGGTACGGCTTACATGTACTATATTTATGAAACACAATTTACAACGGAATTTTAATCTATAATCAAGCAAGTTGATTGTCGACTTCAGTAATGTTGAAAGTGCCTATTTCAAAAGGGCGTCGGTACTATTTAAAAGAACAGAGAGTAACGGTGCCGTCTGATTCGTACCTATAATTTAATTCAATGTGAAAATTTATGCCACAAGTTACCGTGTAATATGTACGTGAGCTCACAGTGTTCATTCATGCTCGCGATCATTATGGGATTTGCGATCCTAATTGGATCCAGTTGCCAGTTGGTGTTGCATACATTCTTGCATACACGTAAAAACGAATGTATTAAGAAGCGTGATGAATAGTGCAACTACAAACGAAATATCAACCACACCTTCGGTCGAAGGTCGTGGAGACCTGGGAACTATTTTGTATAAACAAAAAAAGCTATATTAAATAAATGTAGGATAGACATTATAGATATAATATCTGTATTGTCTGTATGTACGTAATCACTGCTATTATCTTACTGTAAAGATCAGATTGAGAAATAATACATTTATTCTCGCATATGTATATTTGATATAAAACAAAAGCCGGTGCACATGATTATTACGTCTTTAAGGTAAATAATGACATACCGTCAGACGTCCGTTAGTTTCATGTTGTATTCACACTATATAATATCTGACCGTTAGTCCTTCGGCAAATTTTGGACAGTTAGCACGTTTTCGTCGCGATATTTAAAAATTATTCGCGTACTCATTTAGAAATTATTGCTCTTTTAATTCAAGAAAATGAGGAAGAAAATGAAAATAAGAAAAGCAGAAAAATAAAAAAAATTAAAAAAAAGTTTTTTGAACAGAATAACTGAAAGGAAAATTTTCACGTTGTAATATAAGGAATGACCATCACCAACATATTTTTTTTCCTGTAATATCGGTCACGTGATGTGAACACAAAATGCTTATTACACTGAATAATATTTGAACGCATGTTTGACGGACGGCTGCATGCCGTCGTCTAAATGACAGTGAGAATCAAGCTTTATGCGGAAATCACATTCAACTGCTCAGGCATTTTTATATAAATTCACACTACGACGTTTGCTTTCAAATAATAGCAATCCAAAAAAAGAAGTTATTCAGTTTGCCCCTAATGTGACCAACCGAGTAGTATAAAAGTAATCTGTTAAGTTTTAATCACATTAGCATGAGCATTATTTTTTCTCTGTACTTAATATATAAACAAACATCATTAAAGACAGGATAATTTTAGGGATATATACAGGTAAAAAATTAGTATGCTTCTATATAGCAGTATTAGCATGCACCAGGTAGAAGTTAGAGTCCCATAAACAATGGAAGTGGTATTGACAAAGCTCAGTATCGTATAAACTAATGGAAAAAAGTACGGGAAGAGTGAATATAAAGGTAGGAGACGAAAAAGAGAATAAAAAAGAGAAAGTCGCTAATTTTAGGTACCTGGGAAGTTAGATAACTTAGGGTGAAGGCAACATTAGAGATATAGAATTCCGAAAAAGATTGTTGAAGATGTATGTTTGGAGCATAGTACTGTACGGGTGGGAAACGTCGACGGTGAAGACGGCGGAAAAGAAAATATTAAAAAGATTGAATTGTGGTATTACAGGCGAATGATGAGGATACCGTGGATAGAGAAGGTTAGAAATAGTGAGGTATTAGAAGGAGAAGGAGAGCAGAGGACGCTACAGAAGTCAATAAGAAATAGGTTGGTAGAAACCTTCTCGGGCATGAAACTCTAATTATAGACATATTAAAAGCAAAAACAGGATTTAAGAGGCGTAGAGCTAGATTAAAATCCTGTTCACAAATAATTAAGGATATGGAATGTTCCAATTTTAAGGAAATACGAAGATTAGCTCAGTATAGAGTGAAGATGCATATCGAACCAGTCGTGGGACTAACGACTATATGATTAAGATGACAATGACGTAATATGTCAGGTTATTATCATAAGATCGTCAGTCCCAAGATTGGTTGGACACGCACCTCCACTCGTTCCTATCGCGAGCTAATTTTCGCATTTCTCTAAAACTAAAACAACCTGTTTTTGCGTTGATGATTGTCGGAATAAAAGTCGGCAGAATGAACTTAACAAATAATTACTTTATTAACGAAAACTATACTGGACTACAGAGAATTCGAGGTTGTCGTGTCATGGTGTCAAATCACACTCTTCGAATCATACAGAACTTAAATCTAGGTATCTAAATAGAAATATCTACAAAAAGGGCACAACCACTTGCCTTCCCGCTGTTACATTTATGGTCATGCCGTTCGCAGTATAACTTTAGCAAGTGACAATAAATGGGTTTAAAGTAACCTAGGACATAAAGACGTCTACAGGGTGTTGAGACATGAAATATACGTTTACAGGGCGTAAACACAACCCACATCCTTAACTATTTGCGAACAGTAATATAATGTATGTTTCGCACCTGTACAGCGTGGCGCTCCAAACATACAGTCTTTTTTGAATTTCTAAATTAGCCATTCGCGAGTATAGAATTGATTTCTTTTTATTGAGGGCAATTCGTCCCTGCACTATCCTTTGCTTTATATCCCTACTACTCCTTCCATCTTGATTTATCTGACTTCCTAGATACCTAATTAGCTACTTCTTCTAATTTTTCGTCTCCTATCTTTATATTCGCCCTTTCCCTGCTTTTTCTTCGCTTGCATACCACTATTTTTGTTTTACTTTTATTTATTTTCATACAATACGGTTTTGTCAATACTGCTTCCATTTTATTTAAAACTATGTCTAACTCCTCCTTGCTAACTAACTCTTTTTGTATCAGGTAACAGCGTTTATTTCATATGGAGTATGGTGAACTACATGGAACTCTGTGAGTTTTCATAGTAATCGTTAACGAAACGCTAAAAGCATTTGACTTTTATATGTATATCGGTAACAAATAGGCATTATATATGGTAAATAAACGGAAAATGTGTTTGTATATCAATGCGAATATTTTCTTATTATTTTAAAAATTAAATAAAGAACTTCACCTTGTGAATAAGTTACTTCTACATCTTTTATAAATTGCATTTTAAAGAAAGGAATGATGAGTAATGGGCATTAAAATATTTATGCAACTTCCAGAGAATCGTGATCACCCTTTGCTACGGGCATTTAAGCGTAAAATAATTTTAAGTCTAACGTAAAAAGAAGGAATAATAAGCACAAAAACAGAAAGTGATCTTAACCTTTCAAGAAAGCGGAAAATTAGAAGCCACTATACAATAATTTAGAACATTCACTAGTTTTCTAAATTTATTCCAAAAAAACTGATGTAGATGCTTTTAACCACAAAGTTTTTTTATTACCAGTGATTATCACTAAGGAAATGTCGTATAATGTTTCTTTACTGGGGATAATTGTTTCATTAGAGAGCTAGTCAGTAAATGAGCCACAAGGAAAACTACCCAGGCTTGTATAGCTTCTATAAAATAAGGGCCTTTTATATTTTTTTATTTCGAAATAGTCGAAATTCAAAGGAAAGACACCGATTGATTACATGGAAAATAAATTGACGATGATGATAACAAACTGATAATTCTAAATAAAAAAAAGAATACTGTTCCGTAACCCTAATTCTTCTTTTTTTTGTCTTCGAAAATTTTGATCTATTTATTATAATGCAGTGTATAAAACTACGCTTTTTGAAAATAGTTACCTACAATATTAATAGCAAGTGTTTGCGCAGGTTGTAGGTATGTACCATACTGGTAAGGCAAAATGTTCAGTGAGCATAAAAATCCTAGACAAAAATTTTCAGTTTCTCTCCAGTCTCTCACGAATCTCAGTGTCTCTGAGAGCGTCTCACAGTTTTCACAGTCTCTCAGTTATTGCCTAGGTGTTTTTATGGATCTCTCACAGAGAGACTGAATGAATAAAACCGAAAAATTGAGAGACTCGAGTCTCTCATAGACAGACTGGGATCTCTGAAATATGTCGAAAAAAGAAAATTTTAACCATGTCTATCGAGACACCAGTTATTGAGAGATTCGAGTTTCTCGTTCAAGGATTCGAGTCTCTCGTTCAGAGACGGGGTACGAAACGAGGATCTCTCTATGAGCGACTCGAGTCTCTCGTTCAGAGACTGGATACGAAATGAGGAACTCTCTATGAGCGACTCGAGTCTCTCGTTCAGAGACGCTAAACAGTTTTTTTGACAATCTCTCGACAGTCTCTCTCAGCGACACCAGAGAGACTCGAGTCTAGCTTTCAGAGACTCTGGGAGACTGAACATTTTTATCTCGGGAATTACACTACCGAAAATATAAAATTTGACTGATAATCGAACTGCAAAAATCTTTTAAACAAAGCTTAACAATTTCCAAGAGCTTTAAATTGCATTTATTGTACTTATATTACTTTATTATTTATATGATAATATTTAGTTATATCAATAATAAAATGAACTCTCATCTTAAAAGCGAAACTCATATTTTTCCTACTACTACTAGTATGTACACGTTTACTTCTCGTATTTAAATCATAGTCGATTAGTTCTGCAATAGTCTACATGAGAAATGGTCCAATTGTGTATCTTCTGTTACAGAGAACTGAAACTTTTTTGTTCTTAACATCATCTACCTATTACATACATATATTCACTAACAACAAAGGTTTTGGTTAATTCGTCTTTAAATAAAGAAAAAAACGAGCTGACAGAGGACAACCGATTACTTAACATTCATATACCGGTATATCGTACTGTTTGATCAGCGAATATAAATTTTATTCATTGTTATTAAAATTTGGCCGATTAATATTCACTGCCTATGCATATATGTATAATTATATATATGTGCATACGTTATACATGTGATATGGGCTTGATCGTAGTTATCAAAATACCAATTGACACAATTTGATACGGATTTATGACTTAAAACATGAACGATTAGCTGCTCACTCTAAATAGCATCCCATTAATAATAATTTAATTAATGACCCACAAATGTTTTGTTCAAATCCTAAAACATATCGTAAAAGGACATTTATATGAAGGCAACTTTCTAATCATGAAAAATTACTCAGGGTGCGTCTTAGAATCGGAAAAATACTTATCTAAATTAAATAGATTTTACCTTAATTTATGTATTTGTAGTTCTGTCTCAATGATAGTAATTAAATCTCTACATACATCATCATCATCATCATAAGGTCACCAGTCCTAAGACTGGTTGGACACGTACCTCGGCTCTTTCCTATCCTGAACTAATCTTCGCATTTCCCCAAAACTAGGACAACCTACATCCTTAACTATTTGCGAAATTTTTATTAAAGGCGACACGACCCTGCGCTATCCTCTGCTTTATATCCCTACTACTCCTTCCGTCCTGACTTATCTGACTTCCTAGATATCTAAAATCAGCCACTTTTTTCGTCTTCTATCTTTATATTCGCTCTTTCCCTACTTTTTCTTCCCTTGCATACTAGTATTTTAATTTTACTATTATTATTTATTTTCATACAGTACTGATCTGTTACTACCGCTTCCATTTTATTTAAAGCTATCTCTAAGTCCTCCTTGCTAGATGCTAATAATGCTATATCATCTGCAAATCTAATAATACTAACCTTTTGCCCCTGTGAATCTGTCCCTACAGTTGTACTGTCTTTAATGTATACATGAAAATGTAGCGGTGACAGTGTGAATCCCTATTTAGCTCCCTTCCTAATTTTTACTTCTCTACATTGCAGCCCTAGCTCTGAAACTGCCTGTTGTTCTTTATACAAACTAAGTATCACTCCTTTATCATTGTAACTCATCCCTACATACAAGGGGATATAAAATAGATTTATTTTGTAATTATTCTAGTTCATTCCTTTGTTCCAACATCACAGTGTCTCCTTTTGAAATGTAAGAGCATCAAAAATGCAAATCAGATTAAATTAGATAAAGTGAATTGGACCGATTCTAATTTAATTACAATTCTAGATCAGCTGCCCAGAATATAAACAAGTATTTCATAATTCGATGACTTTATACGATAAAATCGGACAGGAAATTAAGCAATCCTCTCACTAAAAACTAATGCATGTTCACGATGATTTACTTCATTGGTTTTAAAGGAAAAATGATTTTTCTTAAATAATATTTTAGGCTGAACATTAAAAGACACATAACACAAAATTATGTAAGTCAAACTTACGATTAACCATACTAGATGCGTTTACCATTTAAAGTAGATTTACTTACTTGCATGTTGACCTTTAATGTAAAACTAATGGTAAATAATAGCAAATGGCAATTTATTCATTAACTGTCAATATTATGGATCAGCGTGGATAGGTTTTCGACTATAATCTATAAAATCTACTTAATTATTTTACACTAGCACACTATTAGTTTATTAGATTAACGTACTTTGAAAATTATGCAGAAAACAAATTGCTGACATTACCTATATGCAACAAAACATTGAATAGTATATTTAGATTAGGTATCTAACATTACAAATGGATAAACAACTATTTGTTATTTCCGGTTCTAAGAAAGTCAGGAATTCTTAATGCAGTAATTGTATTTCGATAAAATCGAATATGAAAGCATTACAATCAATTAAGTAAATATTAATTAGACATTAATTAGGCTCAGGCTTATCTTTAAAAAGTTTTAAGAATAGTAATAAACTGTAGAGAACTGCACATAATATTGGATAGATATTTAGACATGGATATACATTGTCACTGCAATATTTTGATTTGTATATCGAGGATGCGAATAATATTCTTATGGCAGGACAACCTCAGAGATAACGTAAAAAATTAACATGTTTGAATCTGCAGGTGGTATAGCAGTATTAGCATCTAGCAAGGAGGAGTTAGATATAGCTTTAAATAAAATGGAAGCGGTATTGACAAAACAGGACTGTATGAAAATAAATAAAAGTAAAACAAAAATACCTGTATCTAGGAAGTCAGGACAGAATTTTTCCCAACTTTTTCCGAGTACGTTTTAAGTTTTCCCTCAAAATTGGTCCCCAGTGTGTNAGCTTTAAATAAAATGGAAGCGGTATTGACAAAACAGGACTGTATGAAAATAAATAAAAGTAAAACAAAAATACCTGTATCTAGGAAGTCAGGACAGAAGGAGTAGTAGGGATATAAAGCAGAGGATAGATGATGATGATGATGAGTATTGTCCCCAGAATATGGTATAAAAAATTAATAAAAATAAAAAAATCGCTCAAGTACGAGTCAGACTCGCGCAGAGAAGGTTTGAAGGTATATGTAAAAAGTTCGTCCGCCACCTAAATCGAGTCATCAAGATTTTCCCAACTTGTTCCGAGTACGTTTTAAGTTTCCCTCCAAAATTGGACCCCAAAGTGTACAATTACGATATTACAATTAAAAAATTATTTGTAGTACCTACAGACATTGCTTCTTGCAAAATTTCATAATCCTGGATCCACGGGAAGTGACTTATTTGCGAGTGTCAAACTATGCGCTACACACAGCCGTATCTCTTGATTGCGGTTACATAAAAACTTAACTTTTTCACAGCTCCAAGGGATTATAGACCTTAGTATTTGGTATTAATTTCCACTTGATACCTCCACGCGTTCCTAAAAAAGGATCTTGACAGGCACACAGAAGGACAACGAAATAATTCTCCAAGGGTTCCTTTTTCCTTTTGAGATACGGAACCTTAATAAAACTTGTTTATGTACATACACGCGTTAGAAGTTGTTATACTTCTATTTACGTGTGTTATTTAGCCACTGTACCTATACTGAAACTTCATAATAATTATGTGTTTAATTAAACAATGTTTTTATTTAGGTATTTAAATAATATCATCGTGCAGGGCTGCCCCTATTGACACACTGAAAACTCGCCCCAATCATTAAACAGCGCCGACACCAAAGTTTGTCCTGATCCTAGGCACAAATTAGCTACGCTATATATTGTAGTTATAGTAAGCGATGCAGTGGTCAGGGGTTGTTTAGGTACGCAAAAGATCAGGGTCGGCTTTATAACTTCCTGGTTGGAATTATATATTTAAACACGCGCCTTTTCTTTCCTAAATTCCTAAGAATGTTGAACTTTCTTTAAAGTTCGATGTTCAAATTTTGTTTGTCTGCATCTCTTTCTGTTACACATTAATCTGTGGTTATTCTTTTTTCTTTATTAGTGACCGCTGCAATTCCTACCTGACATCTCTTTTCTATGTTTACGATATTCCCTACAACGTCTGTCGTGAGTAAAGGTAGGCGTTCTGTCAGCAACCGCTCTAGTCTAGTTAGTAAGTTAAAAGAAGAAAGTAAATGCGACACTTTTATTGAGGATTATACCAATTTTAAACGTCCGAACTATAACTTGACGTATGTCGAATTTTTCTTAGCTGTGACCGCGCAACTTCCGTTGCATCTAGAAATTTTACTCTCAACGGGTAAAAAGAAGCACAACTTCAATAAATATGTACATGTAGTTTGCCTTACAATTCATTCTTAATAAACAATCACATCGAATTAATTATACGTATTCAAATTTCCCCATATACCTAGAAAACTTAGAACTACCTAAGAAAAGGGGTATTCTTATTTAATATAAATAATAGAAGTAAGTGTGATTTGTCTGTACGTGCCTCTAAAGTTACTCAACCGAATCCTACAGCCTCATGAGGGCTGTGTAATGTGATAGCTTTCCATCTCCCGCACATGAAGAAAGTTTTGACTTTTAGTTGCAGAGGGTACATTTCAAAGATATGCGGGTTTAAAACTTGTTTACAATATAATTTAATTTTTATTCCAAATGAATTCTTTTGACTAAAAGTTACTTGTATTTTGAAAATTGGAATAATTGAATCGAAATTAATTTTTCTTGTTTAAACATCCTTTTTTCGCGATGAAAATCTCTATGGAAATGTAAGGAAATTTCGGTGAAAAAACTAGGAAATTAAAAGAAATTCATCTGGTAACGCTGATGTTTGTTGGTCAGCTCCTTACCGCTAGAACGTGCGATAAGGAACGTTCCAAAAAAATAAATAGTAAATATGGTAAATTGCATTGGATTTTAATCGAATCCCGCAGGTCTTTTACAATCATCGATACAGTTTCAGCGGTGATAATTGCAACTGAAGGCGTTTACTGAAATTAGATAATTACCGTTGTTATCTGCGAAATAATTATGGCATTTTAAAACCTCAGATCTTTTTCAAGGTAGAAAATTAATAATCGGTTGCATGTTGCAAACAATCCTTAGCTTTGTGTTNGTTTTAATTCCCTAACAATATTTTACTACGATTAGGGTAGTTTTGCTTGATGTAGATTTTGAGACAGAATGATAGCCTTTTTTATGGTATATACATTTAATAATGTATTTACACTATATACAAACTGACTTAACTTAATCGAGATGGTTAACTGTATTATTGTTGTTATTGATAATTGAGAATATGGAAATTGAGAATATCTCCTTGATGGTTGTTAATTACACATTTTTTTTAATATCACAATAAATGAATATGATTATGAATAATTTAATTAGGTATAGGCACACAGAGAAAAATTGAACTCAAAGTAAGTGCAACTGATACATATACATATATTTATTCCATTATTAATAACGAAACGCCATATTAAAAATATTTTTACCCTTTATCTATTGTAATAAAAATGAAAGCTACAGTAAAAATTAGTTAATTTAGATTAATTTTAATTACCTATCCGATAGACAGCAATTTTTATATAATACTCATACATATATATTTTTGCCAACGATATGCATATTAATTTTTTTAAAAAGATTCGAGTTGATGATTACTGGAATTCTTTATTTATTCTGTTTTATATGATTTTTAAATATGCCCAAATGCAATATTTTTAATTCATTAAAATACATTCTTCTATTTTTAATAAACTAAAACGACCCATTTTTCGTTAAAAAAAACTAATACTTTCACTCTCAAAATGAAATGTTACAAATAGTAAAAGTATTTCTATGGATACAATTATTCATTCTGTCTTTAAAAAAAATTATATCAAATTTCTTTTTCCATACGTATCTAAAGTAAAATAAGGAANAGAATGTATTTTTAATAAACTAAAACGACCCATTTTTCGTTAAAAAAAACTAATACTTTCACTCTCAAAATGAAATGTTACAAATAGTAAAAGTATTTCTATGGATACAATTATTCATTCTGTCTTTAAAAAAAATTATATCAAATTTCTTTTTCCATACGTATCTAAAGTAAAATAAAGAAAAACAAGTGCGAGCTTTCCGTCATGTACCTAATTAAAAAATTCCACATGTGATAATTTGTAACGATAGAGATAATCTGTGATCACCCACGACGTAGCATTATCGACTCTATGCAAAACTATCGTAGGATCGAAAAGCGCGTCTATGGGGGTCGATTTTTGAAACTCGTGCAAAAAGTCAGGACCTTGACGAAGAGTGAGCTGCGAGCTTGTGCTTTGTATAAATAGTGCGAGATGGGCAGCAACTCCAGTATCGACCTCACATTGGTAGTGATATTCCACAATATAAACATTAAAATGGTTTTTGCACAAGTGAGTATCTTATGTATTTATTTCCTTAACGGGGTTGTCCGTATAACGGGTAGAGAAAACTTTAACATGATTTTAAGTGGGTAGTGGAAATGTGTAATTTTATTAAATTAAATTATTTCTTAGGCTGTTTGGGCTTTTATTACTTTAGTGTATAAAATGTACACAGGTATAAGTTTTTCTCGACTTGATACCGTTATCTGTTAAGAAAGTCTGCAAATATTTTGTTGTAAAATAAAAAAAATAATGAATGATAAATAATAATAATCTTTAAATAATCATGCAATTTTAAAGTAATTTGCCGATTTTCAAATAAAATGTTTGTCTCTAAAATTCGCGGTTTTATCATGCTGGTTTATAAGAAGTCTTAGTTTCTATATATTTCCTTCAAAAAGTTATTCAATTTTAATCAATTTATTAAAAGGTTAGGGACTGTTATCAATAAAATAATATAGGCAATTATCCTCGTTGTCCTGCTTATATCAATTTTAAGTCATTTAACATTGTCTGAAATGTGTAAATTTAATGAATTTATTTTGGGTACTATTTTTATTTAACGTAATTGAATAAAAATGCGAGCTCTCAATATATTACTATGCATATGTCATAAAAAAACATTGAAACAAGTAAGTAGTCAAATATCTTTTAAAATTAGTTTTCCTTGTTTTCTGTAATTATATTATGAGAATGGGCAAAATAGAACAAATAATCAATTGGCACTTGACGAAAAATTACAACAGTACAACAAAAGATTTGATTTTAGTCATACGATAAGATTTATTAAAAAAATTTTATAGAAAGGATTAATAAATCTTTTTGTGAAACCTAAAACAGATGTATCATTTTATTGTTATTTTAATTATTAAAAGTGCAGAACTATAAAAAAATTGCAGAGATTGCAAGTAAAGTAACATAAATTTACAATTGTTAGGTATATATTTACGTTTAAAAATCTATTTGATTATTTTGCCTACTGTACCAATTTAAACTATAAAATTGAAAGCGGAAACCAACCCCTAATTTTTCACCCTTAGAAGTCGAATATTTTCAACAAATTTAAATGGAATTATCTTTAAAGTTTAGCCTCGGCAATAAAAAAGGAATTGTTAAAATCGGTACACAACCGGCAAAGAAATCGCGTAGCACAAAAAAATACTATCCTCATACTTTTTAATAGAAAATTATGAAACTATTTCAAATGCCTTTGCTTTTACTTATATTTTTAGGTTTCACCAATAATATTAACGGTTTTGACAATTAGCAATAGCAATCTTTATATTACCATTGTTATCTCCTAATTCATTTAAAACTTTTAAATTTCAAAAGATTTAGACAATTTTGTAACCAATATAATGTACAACTTTTGTTATTTTTTGAACAAAATTGTAGAAAATAAATCCTTCGCATCCTATCTAGATCGTAAAAAACATAAAAACCTTAACAATGATACAGTGTCCTTATTTAATTCCGTTATCCTTGGTAGAAAAGTTAGTTAGCTATAATTTAAATACAAATTACGTTCAACTCATATAGATTTTATAACGTACTCCGTCGTGTGCATAATAATAGATAACAGTGTGCAATTAATTGCCTGTTGTTTCCTCGATTACGTCGTCGTGAAAGGGCGTGGCCTCCTTTGATATATCACGAAGTGACAACAAATGTCGTCACAATTGCTACGTTAGTATAGCTTCGTATTAAGTATATAAAATATATGTTGTTACCACAGCGCGTCACAGTCCGGTTATCTTGTCGCTGGACGTGTCCAGTGATTTTTTCTCCATGCCTTCATGAAGATAAAAATCATTGACGCGCCTTACACCGGTTATTCAGCGCATTTACTTGCTATATTTCGTAATATTTCCATTTTTATGAAATTTACAGCCATTAAAGACCAAACACATAACCGAATATTATCTGATTTTGATTATTCATTAAGATTAATACTTTTAGTTTAGCCCACTACTGTCCCATAAATGATAGATGTCGCTGCATGATTTCGTTTTGTTTTCAAATCTTTTCATATAAAAACTAATTTTTATACTGTATTATTTCTTATAAGTATAAAAGATCGACAAGAAATTGGATTCCCGGATTGTAACCGTTTTTCACTGATAAGGTGCTCATGATGGATCAAAATGGCATCGAAAGTGTTCTACGTTTCTATAGTTCCTACATCGACAACGTGAACTTCTTGAAGATATCCCTTATGACAAGAGACGAAACGTCGAACACTTTTGATGCCACTATGATCCGTCATGGAAATTTCATCAGTAAGACACGGTTACAATCAGAAAATCTAGTTTCTTCAGACGAGAACCTGAATGAATATTTAAATCAACTTCTTGGTGCAATATTAATTTGAAACCATTTTTTCGATTTTTTATTTACCCACTACAAACTACCTCAAATTAATGAAGGAAAAATTGTTGTTGTTGTCAAACCCCCGCCGGGAATCGAACCCGGGACCTTTGGCTTTACGCACCAATGTTCTACCACTAAACTACCTCAAATTAATGAAGGAAAAATTGTTGTTGTTGTCAAACCCCCGCCGGGAATCGAACCCGGGACCTTTGGCTTTACGCACCAATGTTCTACCACTAAACTACCTCAAATTAATGAGGTAAATAAAAAATCAAAAAGATGGTTTCAAACTAATATTGCATATTTATCCACTATTAAGTAACTAACAATGTCAAAGGATTTCAACTTCTTGGTGGTTGTTTATTTAAAATTTTAATTTTATTTTTCAGTTATTTATCTTCGCCGTAGCAGTAGCTGCAACCAAAGCGGGTGTAATAGGCGGAGTAGCCAGCAGTTACTCTAGCGGAGCTGGGCCAGTTGCACCCTTGGGCTTTGGTGGTGCAGGACATGTGGGCTTTGGTGGTGCAGGACATCTGGGCTATGGCGCGGGGCATTTAGGCGTAGGGCACATAGCAGGTCCTAGTGCTCTAGGGCACGGTGGTGTCTTTGGTGCCGGTCCAGCTTTAGCATTAGGTGGTTTAGGACATGGTGGACTTGACACTTACGTAAGTATCAAAATAATTCATCAAAATGATTTTTTATTCTAACCATCAACATTTTTTCTTGGTCAAGCATTAATTTTTACTTCGTTCCTCTTCATTTTATTTTTACTGTGCAAATGTTGCTTCTCTGTTTTAGACACTTCATTTGTGTTATTTTTGATTTTGTAGAAGTTAAACAATCAAAAAGGTAGAACAATTGAAGTTCACGATCAAGGTGGAACGAATGTGTTTAACAAAAGAATAAAAACGTACTTCCGGTAATTCTGTATTGTTTAATCAGTCAAGCTTTATAAAAACCATAACGTTATTTTGCAAACACTTATTCACGAATTTCTATTCAATATTAGAACGTTGTTATCGTAAGCTTACAAAATTATAAAACCTTTTCATCATCATCATAAGGTCGTCAGTCAGGTGAAGACTGGTTGGACACTTACCTCTACTCTTTCCATTCCCTAAAACTAGAACAACCCACATCCATAACTATTTACCTTTTAATGGTAAAAAATATTTCATTCTTGCTTGAGCTCAATACTGGGACAAAACAGACTGATAATATTAATGCTTTTTAAATCAGTTGGATTAAGATTTTTTTAATTCTTTTTCATTGGATTATTTGTAGGCTTATCCCAAATATTCTTACAACTATGGAGTAGCTGATGGTCTAACTGGTGACCAAAAATCGCAACACGAAGTCCGAGATGGAGGAGTCGTTAAAGGACAATATTCTTTGGTGGAACCCGATGGTTCTGTCCGTGTTGTAGACTATGCAGCTGATGACGTCAACGGATTCAACGCGGTAGTGAAGAAAATTGGTCCATCACTACATGCCGCCCCTGTTCACGCTGCTCCCGTAATAGCAGCACCTCTTGCCGCTGGACATGGATTTGCTGGGGCCGGATACGGAGCAGGACTCGGAGCAGGACTCGGAGCTGGACACGGATACCTTGGTGGTGGTGCAGGTCACGGCTTCTTAGGAAAAGGTTACGGACATCCGTGGTAGATTTTAAATGCGATTAACCGAAATAAAATAATTAGTTGAAACCGCCCTTCTTATGATATGACGACGAATAATAAATCGAATATTGTGTTTTTGAATGTATGTTGTACGTAGACTTTGAGTACATCTTCATCGACAAAGCTTTCAAATGTGGTTGGTCGGAGATTTGTTCGTGTATTTTTAACGAACTCCTCTTTGACATCGTTGATAAGATGTACGAATAAGATGCTGCCCAATAACAGTATTTATATTTTTTACGTGTTATATCGAATGTATATATATTTTGTAATAAAAGCAAAGCTTATTATATCGTATTTTCTTGATATTTACCCTCAAGACACCAGAAAAATGGTTCATCAGTTGTCATAGTTAATGGAGAAATAAATGTCTACATTTATGATGCGTACTACACCAAGGGTTAAGTTGATTTAAATTACATTAGGTTCAGCCACTTTTTTTTGTGCCCTAGTAAAATGAAGGTATAAATCTTGCGTTCCCAGGAACATCGGAACCCTATGTTTGTGTCCTAGTAAGTCAATATTTATAAAATAATGCTTGAAATTACTCCAGTTTAATGGGCGTGCGGGTTTGCGGGTTGTTCATCAACCACCATCTAGAATAAGTGAGAATACATTTGAATGTTCTTCACTGTTTCTAGTGTAGCCCTCTGCTGAATGTATTCTAAATTCAAACATTTTCCTCAGGTAGAATGTTCGAGAGTGAACTGGAAGAATCGAGAACGTTGTAGAATATTCGAAAAGTATTATGTATGACTGGTGAGGATAAATTCTGACACTGTATTAAGGCATATTAGGACGATATTTGATGTATTAGCTAGAATGTTCTCGAATATCTATACGACTGTCCTTAGTGGGTAAAGTGGATCGGAAGAATCGAGAATATTTTGGAATGTTTGTAGACCAACATGCTTGGCTTTTGACATTAAATTTGACATTTTTATATAAATATTGTAACTAAAGTGTTCTAAAAACTGTTTGGAATTTCCTATAATGTTGAAGATTTATCCAGTTTTTTAGAAAAAGTGAGAATATATCTACTAGAATATTCTCCATGTTGGTTTTTAGTTAGAATGTTCTCGAATATCTACGCTTGTCTTCAGCTGAATGCTCTCGAGTGAAGGACCAAAAGAATCGAGGACGTTCTGGAATGTTCGAAGACCAACATGTTTAAATTCTGGCGCTAAATTTGTCATTTATATATACAGTGTAAACTCTATATAACGACATTTAAGGTACTGAACATTTTTCGGCCTTATAAAGATTGGTCGTTAAATGGAGAGAAATAAAAGATATTATTTTACTACTCCATAATAATATGCATTTACTAATATAGTACAAATTTTGCACAAGAACATTATTATTCATATATTGCGTATAGCCTGTTATCTTCGCCTGAGGTTTTTTGCTGCTCTAATATTTTAATTGTATTTTGTTACGTATCTTACTCATATCTTGAGATACTGCTGGATCAATTTGATTATATAAAAAGTATCTTTTTAATAGTTTCGCTGCATCAAGTGCTTGTTTGATGCTTGGTGGAGGGACCGGATCGTCTTCTTCAACAACGTACACAGCTGCAGTTCTTATCTATTTCGGCAACTTAGAAAGTACTGATCAATGATTTATAATGCCGCATTGTTGTCGTTAAATAGAGTGAGCGTGACGCTATATAGAGTGTAATACTGTATAGAAAACAATGTAAATCAACCAAAGTCAAGCAATTTCGACGTTTTGAAGATTTATCCAGTTTGATGTGTTGGTGTGTAGGTTTGCGGGTCGACCCTCTGCCATCAAACGCCCGTTTAGAAAAAGTATATCTACTAGAATATTCCTTAATGTTTCTAAGTTGGTTTTTAGTTAGAATATTCTCAAATATCTACGTTGTCCTCAGCAGAATGCTCTCGAGTGAAGTGAGCCCAAAGAATCGAAAACGTTCTGGAATGTTCAAAGACGAACATCTTTGAGTTCTAGCGCTAAATTTGACATTTTTACATACATAAGTATGTTCTACAAACAGTTTGAAATATCCTATAATGTTCGAGATTTCTCCAGTGCGGTATGCGTTTAAGTTTTCGAATAGACTCCTAAACATCCGCTCAGAGTAAATTAAAATGCTAGCTAATATACAAGTAATTCTTATAATACGTTAATTTTCACCACAATTCTATTAATCATTTAAAAGTTCAAAGTTAATTATATAACCACAGGTGAAAATTCACATTTGAATTTAAGAGTAAAAACTCAATATTTTTAAAGGCGACACCTTGGTGAAAATTACAGGATGAGTTTAATAAAAACTATAAGTTTAAATTTAATAATCAATAACCCAATTGCCTTTTTACTAATGTGGATACATTACAACTGCGGCTATTCCTGACGCTAAAGCTTTAAGTAAATATTTTTCAGAAACATCAATGCTACATCAAGCGACAAACCCTCTATATATATTTCACAAAATTATCTCAATTATCAACATATACCAGAAGAGGACACAAAATTAAGGTATTTAACAAAGAATTATTGCCCGTTTGTTATTGTAGGAACACATTGTGGCGCATTAATACAGTGAAAACCCCATCAAATTTTAATTCACAATACCCTTTTTCGCGAATACAATTAACATACTTCCCAAGCGTTAATTATCGTACAAAATTACAACACACTCTTGGTTATTTGAATGTTTCGGAGAGTAATAAATTTACTGTTTTAGAACAAAAGAGTTCTATGCTGCTGCAAATTCCACACCGCAGGAAAAAAAAATAAATCAATGCGTTAAACTCTATCTGTGGAATGTCGTCAACTAACAGAAGATCGCATAATTCGAGTTAAAGAAGGATTGTATATGATAAGATTAACAATTTTGACAATATTGTTGAAAATGGTTTAAAAAGAAGTAAATTATCCATATAAAGTATTATTTACATGTAGGTATTATAGTTATATTTAATGACTATGTGCCAATGCTAATGTGAATATACATTTAATTGCTATCTGCTAAAACTTACCTCAAATAAATGAGAAAATATTTTGCAACTGTCGCAACCTCGCCGGGAATCGAACCCAGCCTAGCACTGGCGCATAATGACAAAGGTCTCGGGTTCGATTCACGGCGAGGGCGTAACATCAGCAGCAATTTTTCCTCATTAATTTGAGGTAATTTGTAGTAGATAATAATTAATATTAAATATTGAACGCTATTACTAATCAATAAAATTAGTACTAGAGATTTACTTGTGTAAAACTGAGAGCAAATTCATACTCATTTATTTATTTTTAATAATTTCTGTTTATTTTCTTTAATGTTGTGCACCTCTTAAGGGTTAGGTTAGGTATACTAATTCGCAGTTTAATCTTACCAGATGTCTGGATAAATTTGTTTGAGGAAGGCAAAAATATTTTATCTAGATATCTGAGTTGACTGATAACATGCACAAATATCGTTCCTATTATTCGAAAATATTGAAAATTCGAATCTTGTCTTGATGTTGCAAACGTGATCCTGATGTTGCCCTCATTTATTCAAGTTTTGCCTCAACAAATCTTGATCCCGACTTTGAATTCTAAAGTAGGTACCAAAATTTAGATAGAAATAATACTGAACTAAAAAAATACGCGTCTATAAGATTAATAGTGCGCAAATTAATAAATTACCTGTTATTACATTTGATGCATTTTTATGTACATTTTAATTACATCATCCTGACTTTGTTTTGTTTGTGAATCGCCGATAGACCCTAATATACCCAAAATCTTGAGAGAGCAGTTTTGACAAACAACTTTCTCGACTTGTTCATCTTTATATTGTCTCGTATCTCACACGAGACAAGTCAAGACTCTGATTTTTGTGGTAACCGTAATATTTTTCGGTATTGTGAAACGTTGTTATTACTCTACAAGCGATTTAAAACACCAATGACACTCAATAATTAATTAAATAATTACAAACTGGTCTATAATTTGTCTCTAAATACGTATGTGGTCGTACTCTTCCACTTACAAATTCAAATGCAACATGTGATTAGAGTTTGATGGAACAATGGCAACTAAGTACACTGTAACGAATTAAGTTTTCATCGTAACGCACAAAATTTTCACACAATTTAGTACAAAAGTCGACGGTCGTGTGAAGTTGGGGGTTGTAACAAAATGTTGTCGAAATGGCCTTGCACCCGGTGGAGTTGCATAAGTGACTTACACATAGACAAAGAGTGGGCACAATGTGTTATTGTTGACTGAGAACTCATATAAAAGGAAATTGCTATCAGATCTTTGTAGTTTTACCTCTTTTTATACCATTGTGCCAGTTGAAGATGAACAACAAGTTTACTGTACAGGTAGGTGTCTTTTTATAGTGAGAAATAGTGAGGCAAAAAACTGTTTTTTATTTAAAACGCATCTTCAGGGTAAGTCAATTGTAACAAATCGCGTTTAAACGAAAAAAATATTGATACAACTACTACTAGAAAGACCTAATGTTCTATTCTTTATTTGTTGTATGTATAACTATAGACAGATTTTCAATTCAAGTTGCAATATTGTACAGTTACTTGTATACACCTTACCTAACCTAACCTAAAGTTGATGTCAATTACCGTTAAATATAAGTACCTACTTGAGAAAAATCCACGCAATCCATTCTACATATGTGTATTACATGTGACTCGTTTAAAAATATAAAAAATTCCATCGAAATAGGTTTGGCCTTTCATAGATTAACCGCTACACACAGCGAAACAAACAAATATTTTTTGAGGGTCCCTAATAGGATACAAACAATAATCACATCAGCTTGAAAAGAAAACATCTATTTCGATATTACATGTAGGGACTTCAATTTTATATTGACGTACGTTTAGATTTTTGTTTATATGTCCAGGATAATTACTCATAAGGTTTTCAAATTTCCTTTTTCATGTTGTACAAGTTATTATCATTACCCTAACGCCCAAATAGACTAATGACTAATTTTGTTATTTTTAATTTTAATTCCGTCTAACTCAAATAATTAATAGAAGCTTTAAAAGTAGTCTGAGGATGAATAGGCTCGGACGTGCGAACTGTTTCGCCTTCAATGAATAAATATTTCAACAGATCCAACATAGTACGTCGTTTGTTATGCTTATGAAGGCTCTTCACTCTTAATTCTTACTGCGAGTCAAGCAGCAAAACAATGGACGGAAGAAAACGTGAATGAAAATTTAGAACAGTTGCACTTTCTGCAAATGACTGTCTGAACTTTCATTTTTATTGAATAAACAATCATATTATTAATGCAATGCATCCAGACCATCTATGTTGATATTGAGAGAAAATCCAAATTAATTTTGATAGACTTTTGTAATAACAATTGATAGTTTTTTTCACATCGAATTATTTCGAATTACTTTCAACATTACTTTAGAAAATCTATCTTGGAAAAGCCCTCCATCTAGGGTTAAATGTCGATGTGGCTAAAATCTATAAAAATTGATAAAATTGATTGCACAACCCTTGTTATCCATATATTAACGAATCGTAATATTAATCAATTCACAGGTCTGCGAAATTTTTTTTTTTAAAAGTTTTTTTCTTAAATTGTTAATATTTGTCGTAATTGTCTTAAAAGTAACAGAAAACGATATTCATATGGTGTATACCACGTCACATTAACCCATAAATGCTCAGAGAACACATTTCCATTTGAACTCTTGCCACGTAATGAGTGCGACGAAAAAATATT
>NW_020438950.1:357903-359163 GCF_000699045.2 Agrilus planipennis
TACATATATTAATCTACATACAAAAAAAATGTGACGTGATACGTTAAAACAAAGTTTATATTTGCAAAATATAGACCAACATTTACATGCTTAAGATAAATTTATACAAAAAACTTTTTTATCGCAGATCTGTTATTAATCCCCCTTCTTGTAAGGGAACTGTAACCCCTGGCATGCCGGTAACGCGGGCAATGTAAAGATTGTAAGCTTAAATTCTGAAGTTTCCAGTAATAATTCACTTTCGATTACACAATTGCAATTTCTAATCAACATTAAAATGTGATTCTAAAATCGTTATGTAACAGAAAACCTTGATCCCAAGCTCCCCCAATGTAACAGGACCGTAACGCCAAACTGGAGTTGTTAGGTTGTAACAACTAACAACATCAGTACATATTCGGTATTTAAAATTTATTTTTAACGACAGCGTGTAGATCCGAGATTTGAAAATTGTTTCAGAATCATTAAATCATTTCTCAAACTATGGTCATCCGATCGTTATTAAATTACGTATTATTCAATAAGAATTACATCCTAGTTTTCTTAAGGTTAGTGCGTGACAGTATCATAACTTGTGCAATGAAACCTTTTATATGTACACAGCGGAGAGCCGGAAAGATTAGTGAACGGCTTTAGTAGTATTTTATTAAAGACCGAAACGACTGAATGACATATCAGGTGTAATCCTGTAGATTTATCGGAGTTAAACTTCTCTAATGACCTTATTTATATAACCCTTTTAGAATTCTATGTATCATGTAATAACTTTTACCGACCGAAGAATTAGTTTAGTACAACAAATCGAAGACGGTAGTCCGGCCAAGTTGTGAATGGTAAAATAAGCAAATAAAAAAACATTCATAAAATAAACTATTTTACACTTTAAAATTCCTGAAAGAAACCTGTGATAATTTAGTACACAAAAAATTTAATAATGAGACAATTTCTGAAATTTAATCTTATCAAGTAAATTTAAAAATATAAAGTTAATTTATAGAAAAGAAAATAAAAACCAACTTCAACACTACACCTACATGTACAAACTTAAACTAAAAAGTAAAAAATAATATTTTAGCGCATTACGGAACAATCGACAAAATCATTGATACATGACATTTACAATTTATAATCAGTTATTTTTGAAGCTGGTGCTTAGTTTAATCCTGACTTTGCAAGAAACTTTTCGTACGATTTCATTTATCTAATCTCTACTTTCGTATAGATATATATTAATTGATTAATCAAGTAGGTATCTATTAA
>NW_020438950.1:359760-361993 GCF_000699045.2 Agrilus planipennis
ATAAAATAATTTTATTTAAAATATTTCGATCTTTAAAGCTTTGATATTGTAACTTATAAAAGTTACTTTCCTCATTTTGACCAGTTCTTCCCCTCTAAGTCAATAGTTAGAAAGAGGAGCAATAACAGTGGTTGTAGATTTAGTTTATTATGAAAACAATTTACTTTACCGACGTTTCGTCCCTTGTGCGAGACTTTTTTAAGACTGCAAAAATTATTGAGTTAACTTAAAATTTGTTTTTCATTTTTATTTAAATATCTTAATATAGTTTTCTTAATTAGGTGAAAACATCCAATCGATGCGAATGAAACAGTGATATATCAAACAGCAATAAGCATAACACACCGCAAAAGTCCAAAGGACGATAAAAATACGACAATGAATGAAAATGAATAATTAAAATAATTAGGTCGAATAATTAAACTTAAAAGTCCCCGATTTTAGCCAGTTATTGTTTATCTCGTGATAAATAACTCAAAAATAAAAACAAGGATACGTAACTGATTGGTATTAAACAGTTCCGACCAGTGATTTCAATTTACCCGTTCATTTACTGTTTCTTTTTTTTTAATAATGAATAAAAAAGAATAATAAGTAATACAAATAGTTAAAAAACACCTGCCTATAAAATTAAACCACGTGGTGAAGACAATGAGACAATAGTACACATAGAACATATTTTGGGCTTAACACAGGAAAAAAACAATTGGCAAAACATTATCACATAAAAACTATTTGATACATATATAGTAAATCGAATCTATTATGGTCAGCTAATTTTCGTAAGGTTAAATTGAAATTTAAATTAAATATAACAACTTAAGTGGTAAGTTACTTTTAAATTTGTTGTAGGTATATATTAAGCCCCACACAAGGGTTTCGCCCCTCATCGGTAAATTGTTGTTCCTTTTTCTAACTAGTTACTTACATTATTTAGAGTTAAAGTTATTCTTTGTCTTGTACCAAATAACTCAAAAATAAAAACAAGGAACCGATACCTGATAGTATTAAACGGTTCCGATCAGTGATTAAAACATACCCATTCATTTACTATTACTTTTTTTTTTAGAAGGAACCAAAATATTCGTTCAAATATGGTGTTACCGACCTCTACACGGGAGATGTTAAATCTCAACACGAAAGCCGTGATGGAGGTATAGTGAGAGGACAGTATTCTTTAGTAGAACCTGATGGTTCCATAAGAACCGTGGATTATACAGCTGATCCGGTTCACGGATTCAATGCCGTCGTTTCTAAAACTGCACCGTCTATACACCCGGTGGCACCAGTGGTCAAACATTTGGATGTTGTACCTGCTGTGGTAAAGAAAATTGTACCTGCCGCACAACATTCTACAGTTTACATTCACAAGAACGATGTTGAAGCCGCGCCGGTGGCGGCTCCAGAGATTTACGTCGGAAAACACTCGTACCAACCGATTTACGCAGGATTAGGTAAGACTCTTAGTTACCTTTGACCCTTAAAAGCTTTCCAAACCGTCGATCCGTGAAGATAAGTTACAGTTGTACAAAATTAAAATTTTAAGATAACAAACCAAAATAAACGCAATAATTGAAATTATTTTGGGTTAAATTATGAATGAATGAATGGAGTCATTTATAAAATATAAAAATTGCCTTATAAATGAATTGCTTACACACTAGTTAACAACATGAAAAGTTGAAAAACGCAATCTTATTCTTCACAAGAAAATTAAAACAAAAATATTTTAAATTTTCTACGTTTTCTTTTAAAAGAAAGCTGTGATACAGGGATTGACGTTGAATGTTGACACAATTAATAACGTTTTTGTTTTACATCGCTTTCTTGCTGTGCAGAATCTTAAGAAACTGTCAATATTAATTGTTGTATCAATTGTTTTTTACCACTAAACAAATTAAATGTAATAGTAATCAAAATAGGGAATGGGTTAGTCGCTTAACGCACCGTTGATATCTCCCAAATGATTTTCGTTGTATTCACTTATTCGTCAATATATATTTATTAGGGTTGTTCATAAATTTAGTAACGCAAATTGGGGGCGTTTTGGCCTTGTTACGTGGGGCGAGACAGGGGGTTAAGATTTACGTTCCGTAATAACTGTTCAAAATAAGGAACGGGTTAACCGCTTAACGCATCGTTGATATCTCCCAAATAATTTTCGTTGTATTCGTTTATTTGTCAATATATATCTATTTAGAAGGGATTGTTCATAAATTTCGTGACGCTAATT
>NW_020438950.1:363403-365707 GCF_000699045.2 Agrilus planipennis
TCACCAAACAGTTTTTTATTTAAATCTAAAAAAATTAAATCGTTTTTTTCCAGTTCCAGTATAAATTTTTTTTTTATTATCTATTGTATTAAAAAACTTGTCACATGGAGACGCGGTTAGTATCTAATTGAGGATAGCTACGATGTCCTATTTGTAACTTGTATATTATATTCGTAGTTACTATAAGTTCCCGAGATCATTCGTCCTGGGAGTCATTGGAATATTCTATATGTAGGTAGTTGCGATCTCGTAAAATTGATTGCTCTGATCACAATATCGTTGTTCTATGATTTTATTGTGTATAACTGCTCGGTGCACAGTTTTCTGTATCTAACGGAATCAAGAAATCTTTTTCTTTTTCGTCAATAATCACCATCGTGAGATCATCACAAGGTCATAAGATTGATTGGACACGCACTTCACTTCTTTTTATCTTGAACCAATCATTGCATTTTTAGAAAACTAGAGTAATCAACTTCAACTCGAATTTTCAATTCAAAATCTTTATTCCCCGTTTTTAATGTGCATATTTTTTACTTATATAATAGTATTAAAATTGGTTCAATGTCCGACAATTGAATTCGAATATCCAGAGCGGCATAAGGTCTAGTTTTGAATTTGGTTTTGGTGTTGGCATAAATTGAAAAGTTCGACTGTAATCTGTAAGTCCATAGGAGTATAAACCTAAACAGGCCCCGTGATAACCTTCTCAAAGACTTCATCATCAAGTTCCATTTAATGGCCATTCAAATTTAAATCAGTTGATTCGAATTTTTGGTATAGAGACCAAACTGTTAAGGTTCGACCTTTTGTTATTGGTTTCGTTATGAAAAATATGCCATTGTTGTGGTTAAATACAAAACAGTTGATTTTCGAAGAATTTTGTGTATTTTTATTAGGACAATCAACGCAATATCTTTGTGATACTTCTACGAAACGCTAGGGTTCCTCGGAATACCCTTTGAGAACCGCTGATCTACATTTCCAACCATTTATGAACAGTAATCTAAACTCTCTACCGCTACTCTTCTTAACTTCCATTTATGCTTCTATTAGATCTCTAACTTAGCTTCTCGTGCCTCAGAAGGTGCCTACGTATCTCTCCTATTTCTTGCTGATTTTTTAAGCGTCCAGAGCTAAGCTACAAACATACACCTTCAGTAATGGTTTCCGTATTTCTAAATCAACCGATTTTGAGCACAAAAATGACAATAATAGTTAGTACTGAGTAATTACTTTAGCTTTACTTGACTTGACAAAAAAATTCAATAAGCAAAATGCACATATTTCTCTCTAAAATCGTGTTTTTATTGATAATAATGTTTAATTTCTTTTGACGTTTTATTGTTGTTCAAATACACAGAAAAGCGCCTATTATTCCTATAATTCCGGCTCCCATGCGTACACTTGGTTCCAAGCCGTTTAACATCTTCTTGATGTTTTTCCTTGACATTAAAATTAATCTTGAAAGCTTTCATAAATGAACCTTTTTAAAAGAATTAAAAAATGACCTTGCAACTCAACGGACTACACACAGGCCCGTTCCAGTTATTAAATTCAATAATTTACAAACTTTGCGGCAAATTAAAAAATGCTAAACAGGTAATTTAATAATAAGAAATAATTACAAATTATACCATAAATGCATGATTTAGATACCTAATAATTTTAATTAATTATTTAATAGCAGATGAGTACAAGGACTGGACGATACTGTTCCGATGAAAATGCACAAATTAAGTTTCAGGGTAATAATTACCATTTCGGTATCAATAACCATCAACAATTTATTCATAGTAGGGTTTCTAGTGCAATACTTATTAAAAAAGATAAAGTTATACTTCAATTTACATTTTTATTGGATTGATATATATTATGTATGTATTTATTTAAACAATGTTTTATATTACAATTTGTTGATGTTGTTTATATGCCAAACGCTGGAAAATCTAAAGAGATAAGGCTAAAGCTTTAGTTCCCGTTCTCCGATATCAAAGTGCACTCAAACTGTGAAACTTGAAACATTAATAATTGTCATCAGTGTCATATATTATTATAAATTCATTAAAAAATTTGTTAATCCAAAATTAAAAAAAATATCGTCCCACTAATTAGGTATAGGAAAGAAACTTGCTGTATACTAGGTATCTGATATACCCAAAATCAGTTGCAGCTTACCACCACAGTGATTGTTCCCCACATTAATATTTGAAAATAAAAGCCATTTTCAGTAATGCTCATAGATTTTGCCATACACCTTTTTGGGCTACAATAAACAAGTTCATATATTTTAATCAAAAAAAA
>NW_020438950.1:366594-371645 GCF_000699045.2 Agrilus planipennis
CTAACTACGTAATACTACTTTACCCTGTGCTGACAGCACTCATAATTTCTTTTATATATAATATTATTTGTTCAGCGTATCATTACTTAAGACGAAATACCGATCAGTTCAGTATGAATTGATCCGATACCAACAATAAACTGAATTGCTCTTGATCACAAACAATTTTGAAGCAGTTAGTGAGAGAATAAATAATTATGCAGACTATAAGAGGACAGATTATACTCTTACAGGATTTAAACTCGAATTCCTCATTATAATGAGAGTGTCTTGTTTTCTGAAAGTCATTTTAATAAAAGTGTCGCAATGGCAATGGAAACAGACTCTAAACAGATAATGAGATATCAATGAAAGCACTGCAACGACAGTCACAACGGTCATGATGTAATCTCTAGGTAATATTCCGCTTCCTTTTTACTTTTAATCGCAATTATCGTCATTATCTTTTGCCAAGGAGTGGATCTTATCATGTCAAAACTTCAAATGCATTTTATATTAACAGCCAATCTCGTTGTTTTCATAACTGTACCCTATCTAACTTTCAAACAGTTTCTTTCTACAGGTAATACAATTTTGTCGGCTAACTCAACTTGTTATACTTTCTCTGTTATTATCCAATTATTAGAAGACATTACGCTCAAATTATCCTCTTTGGGGTATACATTTATCACCTTTTTTACCTTATGTTCTTCAGACAATCCTTCACAATTTTATAATGCATCTCACGTCAGATTATGCCAGGGTGAGGCTTGCTACAAGTAAATAAACAATTGGCCAAGTAGGTTAGTAGGACACCTTCTCAAGGGCTAGTTAGGGATATATTAGAAACAGAAACAGGAGTTAAGAGGAGTGAAGGTAGATCTACATTAGATTACTGTTGACAAATAGTTAATGATCTGATTTTTATGATCATTCTTGTGAAACTGTGATTTTACATGTTTTCCAACAACTACCTCAAATTCCAGATATTCCAATTCAATGTTGCTTTTTCCTTATTTAATCGTCTAGAACATTTTTTAACGCTCCCCATTTAATAGCGAGTTGATTACTTCCTCCTAAACACTTCTACAGTCTGGCGACCTCGCATTTTTTTCTTTCATTCAATTGTATTCATTAAAGTGTTATTGAAACTGTATATGCGTCAAGTTACATGTACCACATCTAAAGTATCGTTTAACAATACCTAAGTACGTATATACATAAAATAAAAGTACTCGTCCTCTCTGTGAAGATGAGCACACATCAAGGCTACTACTACCAAACCATCTAATGAATGTATAGGTTAAAGAATGGTGCAAAAAAGAACAGTTTTGGTTATGTCATAAAAATTCATAAGCGTATTAAGTCACATTAGTTTATAATGAAAAAATATAGACTACATTTTTAATGACTATAGTAGACTGACGTCGATTTTACATTTTGATTATTTCATTATTATCCTGATGTTCTCAGTTTCCACTGGTAAACTTTGAGCAAGTGAAGACGGGCTAATGTCAAACAACCTCACTCACATCTTTTGGCATACGATATGGAAACTAATTTTCTGCTCTTAAATTTAATAGAGCTAACAGTAGTTTTTGACCTGAAATATGATCGGTGATCATTAAAAATTCTGCTTTTAATTTAGCCTGTTGTGTTTTCTAAAAAGGGGAATATCTCAGTGCTGTTAAGAAATCTGCGTACTATTCCGCATGTATCAAGGATTACTGATTTCTGTGGACTTACATACGTAAGCTTATGCAGTTTCAACTCGGCTAGGCTAGCGTGTAATGTTTTAGATATGAAGCCTATTGATGATATCATTATTGGTATAATTCGAACTGTTTTCTGACTCCACATTTCTTTTATTTCATCTGCCAAAGGAATGTATTTTTGAATTTTCTCAAGATGTTTTTGTTTAAAATTTTCAGTAGAACAACATCTATTAGGTAGATTGTTTTAGTTTCTTTGACGGTCAGTATGATGTCAGGTCTCTTATGATTAATAGTTTTGTCTGTAATTATGTCTCTATCCCAATAAAGCTTGGCTAAGTGGTTTTCTAATACATTTTGTNACATTACTTTAGAAAATCTATCTTGGAAAAGCCCTCCATCTAGGGTTAAATGTCGATGTGGCTAAAATCTATAAAAATTGATAAAATTGATTGCACAACCCTTGTTATCCATATATTAACGAATCGTAATATTAATCAATTCACAGGTCTGCGAAATTTTTTTTTTTTGAAAAGTTTTTGGTCAAATTCCAAATTTTCTCTCAAACCGTATACTTTTTTTTAGTATAGATAGTATATTTATTTACCTCATGATATGCTGCAAAACCTAATTAATCACAAATTTATAATTTTATGTACTCTTGTCTCCGATTGTACTTCCCAAACATCCTTAAGATATAATACTTCACTAATTTCAAACGTTTGTATTTTGTGAATAGTGAAATAATGAATGGAAAAAAACAACCTACAGACTTGTCAATGCTACCTAATAATCATCATCATTTAAATTCGAACGAATTATGTTGAGTAATACTACCTAGTTATTCAAGAATGTTTACGTACGCAGTTTTACACTCGTATTGTTAGCTTCTTTTAGACGTAGTAATTACAACGGTGCTGTTAAGTTGATAAGAATGCCCGAGGGCCTTTTATATACACGTATTATTATTTTCTTTTGTTTGCTGAAGATCGTCGACGATAAGAGTAAAACAGCCAAAGGGAAAGGAGGAAACAATACTTGCGCTTTTTTCTCGTTTTACGTTATCTTTATACGAAATTTGTTTTGTTAGAAGAAAATTCATCCTTGTAAAATTATTAAAGGAACAAATTAAATCGACGTATATCAAATAATTATTAAATTAATTCTGACTGTCGACTCCAATTTCGTTCAAATCATCAGAAACTCGAGTTATATTACGAGTTCAACTGTTTTTAAATATCTCTGATAAATAATTTCAATAATAAGAACAAAGGCTTTCACGGCCGGAATCCATAGTAGAATGAAGATTCGGGCTATAGGACCGTGGTCTAAGTGAACTATTCTGTCCATATAACGTTAATAATAATTTATTAACGGTATTATGTAGACTATGTGCTGTCCTCAGTAACGCATTTGTGATGCACTGTATATATGTAGATTTATAGCTAATAGCTAACATGAGAAGTAACATTTAGCAAAAGAAGAACGCGGATGAGCCACCCGTCCACCTTCCATGCAAACTATTACATTTGCTGACATTCAAATACGAAACGGCAAACAATTAATACATAATTGGATTTATAAGAAGGCTAAGTCCCATCATGCCATAAACGTCAATTCCTTTTACGTGCTTGTACAGGAAAGATGACATTTTACAAAAAGGCAACAGGATATTTACTTTGCTTAAAGGAAACCATAAGATATGTTTATCGCGATTATAGTGAAAATCAATTGCAGATAAATGTCAGAACGGATGTAATTTTCGGAACCGAACGAAAAAAGTTCCGCCATTTCATTTGTAATTAAGAAACACAAGGCATTCTAAAAATATTCCAGGAATAATATATCAGTTGGCAAATTTCGTTCGTGTTTCTTTTGTCAATTTGATACGTATATGTTACACAAGCAACAATAACAAAGTGAAACACTAGAAATCCGACGTAAGCGGGCTCACATTAAAACACCCTGTTTATTTAAATACTTTATACACGGCTAGGGAATCTTTCCTAGAACCTAACATTTTTTACATATCTTATTTTCTTCTGTTTCCCCATCCTTTTATTTATAAAATGCAACATCTTTCCGTCATAGTCTTTGTTCGTTTGTTTATAATTAAAGCTCCACTGGACGAATTTACGATTAGATGGAATTTTTCCGATCATTCAGGTTATAAGATGATTATTCAGGTTACAAGATACTTATTCGTCGATCGTTATGTGCATTTATATTCTCACCAGTCATTTAATTAAATAAGTGAGCGCCTGCAATCAGGGAATTTTCTAAATGCCGGCGCTTCTAACCAATAATGACTGGTAAAGCACAACATACACTTTGGAAGAACGAAGAACGGCGAAAAAAATATATTTCATTGATTCTAATGTAGATCTAGTAATTTATCGGAAGATTGGCGACTAGAAACGCGAAAACTTGCTTCGAATTCTTCGTCGAGGATATTTATAAACGCATTTTGTTGTAATTGGCAACCAATTTTAGGAATCAGCAAAGTAACTTTTTCTTTCTTTTTTACTTTCTTCAGTTTCACATAAAATAGAAATACAAAATAAGTCTTCCTCGTCTGAATTCACCTTGCCTACTAACATTTTTCTTAAATTATGTTGTTTATTTTATTACTCTAGATGCGCTATTATTATTACAATTACCATTCAAATATATCGGTAGCAAAACTACGTCCAAGAGCGAACAACCTTTTTTTGCGCGCTTCTCCGAGCCTCGCTGCTCCTCATTTCACCAAAGAGCACATTGTTTGGGAGCTATGTCAAAATGCTACGAGACAAATAAAATTTGGAAGAACGTTCCTCATTCAATTCTAAAACTCCTGTAAAAATTATAAATCGATTCACTAAACCGTTAAAAAGTTGTTGAAATTTTAAAAAATTGTAATTTTACACGTTAATTTAGGAAGATTCGTTAACCGAACAGATTAAACCCCGGCGGGGGTGTGACAACACCAACAATTTTTCCTCATTAATTTGAGGTAGTGTGTAGTGGGTAAAAATTGAGAATATTTCATATCTTACAAATTGTTCAGCTCCTGAACACACGATGGCTCTGGTTATTTTCAAAACTTGACAATTATTTTCCTTTTTATAGTATTTGTGCTATTTTATTTTTTACGGTTGTTTAAGGCTGAGAATAAAATTAAAAAGGCATACATTGTTTATTTATTTATTAAAATACCAAAGAATGATGATACATTTATTATTTAGAAATACAATTTACATTTATTATAACAAAGTACAAATTTATTTCAAATAACAATACATTAATATAAACAAAATGTCTAAGATATAATACATTTTAACGACTTATAAAAGTTAAAAATAAAATACCTGTAAGAGA